>NC_092038.1:92415861-92520706 GCF_003086295.3 Arachis hypogaea | reverse complement strand
CTGGGCTTAGTTGGCTATTACCAAAGGTTTATCAAGGGCTTTCACAGATAGCCTTACCAATGACAAAGTTAACCCGCAAGACACTCCGTTTGTTTGGACTCTTGAATGCGAGGAGAGCTTTCAGACATTGAAGAAAAAGTTGACCACTGCACCTGTGTTAGTGTTACTGAGCCGAACGAGCCATTGAGGTGTACTGTGATGCCTCATTAAAGGTTTAGGGTGCGTGCTGATGCAGCATCATAATGTGGTGGCGTATGCCTCACGGCAGTTGAGGCCACATGAAGTTAATTACCCTACGCACGATTTGGAACTCGCTGCGGTTGTGTTTGCCTTGAAGGTGTGGAGGCATTACCTCTATGGGGTTAAGTTCCAAGTTTTCTCTAATCATAAGAGCTTGAAGCACCTCTTTGATCAGAAAGAGCTTAATATGAGGCAGAGGAGGTGGATGGAATTGTTGAAGGACTACAACTTTGAGTTGCATTACCATCCAGGAAAGGCGAATATTGTTAAGCAGAAGTCTTATATGCGGCTTGGATGATGCTTCAAGAGGGAGTTGCAGGTCGGGTAAATTGTGCTCGAGAAGTATCCGGAACCTTATGTTGAGCCGATTAGAAATCTCAAGTGACTTTAAGTCCGACCCTAAAGGCTCATCAAATACAAGCGGAGGTTGAGAAGGTTATATTGGGAGGGTCAGAAGGATGGGTATGGAGAATTCAAGGGTAGATATTGCCGGATGTTGGCACTTTGAGGGAGATATCTTAAGGAGGCCACCAAAGCGGATTCTCCATTCACCAGGAAGTACTGAAGATGTACCATGATTAAAGCCGTGTTTTGGTGGCTGGTATGAAGAAATGATGTGGCGGAATATGTTTCAAAGTGCTTAACTTGTCAAAAGGTAAAGATTGAACATTAAAGAGATTCCGGGTATGTTATAACCTAGGATTCCACAATGGAAGTGGGAAAGTATGTGGACTTTGTTCAGGATTCCAAGCTAGGGCTGGTTTTCTATTTGGGTGATTGTGGACCGATTGACGAAGTCAGCTCACTTTTTACCCATTTGTATGACGTACACCCTTGAGGAGCTAGCGCGGTTATACATAAAGGAGATTGTGAGACTTCATGGTGTACCTACTACTATAATCTCTGATAGAGATCCTTGTTTCACTTCAAGGTTTGGGGTGCATTTCAGAAAGCTTTTGGAACCCGATTAAGCTTGAGCACGGCTTACCATCCTCAAATAGATGGTCAATCCAAGAGGACGATCCAAACACTAGAGGATATATTGAGAGCTTGTGTTTTGGACCAACCGGCAAGTTGGGATCGGTATATGCCATTAGTGGAGTTTGCATACAATAATAGTTATCATGCGAGCATCGGAATGGCTCCGTATGAGGCCTTGTATGGGAGGAAATGTCAATCTCCGCTATGTTGGTATGAAGCTGGAGAGAAAAGCTTGTTGGGGCCAAAATGATAGCTGAGACCACTGAACAAGTCAAGAAAATCTAAGATAGGATGCTTACGGTGCAGAGTCGTCAAAAGAGTTACGCCGATCAGAGGACAAAAGCCCTTAGAATTTGAGGAAGGAGACCATGTCTTCCTTAAGGCTACTCCGACCACGGGAGTAGGTAGGGCGATTAAAACAAAGAAGTTGAATCCTCGATATATTGGTCCATTTCAGATCCTGGAGAGGATTGGACCGGTGGCGTATCGAATGGCTCTAACCACCTCATCTTTCGAACCTGCAACGACGTGTTTCACGTGTCGCAGCTTCGGAAGTACACTCCTGATGCTAGCCATGTGTTAGAACCTGAGTCGCTTCAGTTAAGGGAAGATTTGACGCTTCCGGTGGCTCCAGTTAGAATTGATGATACTAGTATCAAACGGTTGCATGGAAAAGAGGTTTCATTAGTCAAAGTGGCATGGAGTCGAGGCGGGGTTGAGGAACACACTTGGGAACTTGAGTGGGATGCGAACGGATTATCCGCACTTATTCTCAGGTAATTGCATTTGAATTTTGTGGGTAAATTCCCAATTAGGTGGTAGAATGTAAAACCCGATTAATTAATGGCTAATTAACCCATAAATGAGGATTTATTCTAGAAAGCCCAAAATGTGATTTTTGTGGCTAAATGTGATAGAGGAGATTGAGACGAGAATTTCGGTACCAATTTTATAGAATTCGGACCAAGATGGACCGAACGGGCCAAACGGGCCAACCGGACCCAAAGTGGGCCCTTGGCCCAATATAACTAAACCAAAACCCTATTTTCAACACTCTCTCTCCTCACACAACACTCACACACGCTGAAAAAGAGAGGAAATGGGGGAAGAACACTCTCTCAAACTTCTATCTCTCACTTGATCTTCAAACCACATAACTTTTGATCTAGAGCTCCGATTGCCGCTCAGTTTGCGGCCACGCATTCACCGCGGAGAGCTCTACAAAACCCATACAATTAATCTTGAGGTACGCCACGTTTTGATCTTCGAATTTCTAGCCTTGATTTCGAGTGTCATGAGCAAAAATATTGAGATTTGGGCTCTTTGATGTTATAGGACCTAACTCTCTTGAAGGAGAAGGTTAATCTTGTCTCCTTGGACCTTGGGTGTGGTAAGATTCTCAACCCTAGTGTAATTTGTGGTTCTATGATGTTTGGGTTTTGAGATGTTGTGTATGGGTGTGATGATTGTGGCTTAGGCTGTGTATATGTGAATATTGGAGCTTGATTGGAGACATTGAAAAGCTTGAAAAGGGTTTGGTGGTGAAAAATCTACTCTTGAGGTGTTGAGCCTTGAGAGCTTGTGGATAAGTGATTTGGAAGTGCTCCGTTGAGCTTGGAAATCGGCTAAGGTATGGTTTCGTTTCCCGTATCTAATATGTAATGTGGTAGGAAATACTTAGGCTAGAGGCCCTAAGATAGGCATTGAATTGTTGATGATGTTGAATGGTTGATATATATGATGTGGTCATATATGTGATGATGATTATTAATGCCTTGATGGTATGATGTATGAGAAATATGCATGTTGTGATATATGCTTGATGATTGATTTTGGTTGAATTGTGGGTGAAATCATGATGATGGTGAGTATGATATTGATTATGTACAATGATGGTTAATTGGAATTGGTGTTGTTGAAAATTGGCATGAGGAAGAGTATATGATATGTCAATGTGTTTGGGTTGAGCCACTTGGGTGAAGTGGGCTAAAATGATGGGATAGTGATTTTGGTGAATTATGGTAAAGTGTCAATGTGTGAGTTGAGGAGGCTTGATGTTGAATTTGATAAATTTTGATTGATTTCAAAGAAAAGGGATGAAATTGGCATGTTTTGATTGATTTTGAAAATAGTTGAAAATGGCTTGTTTTGAAAATGGCACTTTCTGGTTTTGTATGAAAAAAAACATGGTTTTTGGGCTTACTTTGATGGGCATATCTTGAACTACGGATCTCCGTTTTGTGCCAAATTTGTTTAGAAATGAAATTGGCTCCGGGATGTCCATGCCATTCGAAGAACGGGTGAAAAACGATTTAAAATGAGAAAGTTATGTCCGTTGGAAGATTGGGGGTCGAATATGTGAATTCTGCAGCTTTTAACTTAGAAAATTTTTAGCAGAATGACCCCTCGCGGTAGGCGCACTTGGCGCGTACGCGCCGTTCTTCTCGAAAACGCCATCCACGCGTGCGCGTAGTGTCGTGGGCGTGCCGATGTGCTGCACCCAATGCACAACCATTTTCCAGAAAGTTGTGCCAGAACTGTGCCAGATTAGTGCGAGAGTACCCCGCGTACGCTGGCTGACGCGTGTGTGTCGATTGGCTAATTTAAATCCACGCGTTAGCTGCATGCGCATACGTGTCGATGAGTTTTGTGCCATCCACGCGTGCGCGTGGAGTGCGCGTACGCGTGGCCCTGTTTTCATCCCAAAGTTGATTTTTGAGTTTTAAAAGCCAAATCTCATACTTCTAAGCCTTCGATCTCACACTTATGTCTTAAATAATTATGATATGCCTTCAATAGGAAAAGGAACTAGGAGATGTGATAACTTGCGAGTGAAGCAAGGGAAAAATGAATGATCAATGAGGATCAAAGATGTTCATGTGAGAGGCAGAGGATGGTGGTGGAAGTGCTTGTTATGCCATGGGCCGAAGGGCCGTAATTGTTATGAAATGGCTGGTTATGGATTTAACCGTGAGCCGAATGGCTGGTTATGGATTTACCGTGAGCCGGATGGCTAGATTATTGCCGTGTTACGGCGGAGCCATGATTATGGCTAGTAAAAATGCATATATGATGTTGAATGAATTGTGAATGCTGCACTTCCATTATCGGAGATAGAGTTTCCCTGGGAGAAAGCAGTGGCTAGCCACCACGTGCTCCAGGTTGAGACTTGAAGCTCTTTTGACCCTATGTCGTCAGGGTAGCGGGCACTATGAAAGCCCTGGATCAGCTCACCCCCATAAATATTCACCAGTGAGGGTGATGGATATGGATCATGATTATGATCAAGTTTATATTGAGTATAACTCGAGTTGGGGAGACACGACAGAGGGACAGTCCAATGGTTAGCTACCAGGACTTGTCGGTTTGCTCTATAACCGACAGACGATATCTTCAGCCACTAGGACAGGCATTCATCATATGCATACTATATGAATTGTTTGAGATTGCCTATTTGACTGCATATTACTTGCTAATTGTCTAAATGCCTTATTTGTTTGTATTTGTATATTTTGTTTGATATAACTGTGTTTGCTACATTATACTCCTGCTGGTGGTTGGGAGGTCTGAAGGAATTGGAAAGGAAGTATTAGTTAGACTGAAGAATCTTTAGTCAGATCCTTTATGGTTTAGCTTGTTTATAAGCTTTTGAATTATCTGGAGGAATTCTAGGATTGCCTTCGACTTTCCTCTATTATTATGTATTATATATGTGGAAGCTGTTACCATGCTGGGGACCTCTGTTCTCACCCATGCGATTTACGGTTTTCAGATGCAGGACGTGAGGCTTCTCGCTGAGGCCTGCTAGAGACTTCTGGATTTTTGCGAAGATCCTTTTATTCTTGGGAACTCTGTTTTGGTTTATATGTTTTGCTTAGATACTTTTATCTATATTAAATAATACAAACTTGATGACTCCTCTTATGGGAGATTTTGAGAATAGGTTTCTGTATTTGTGCCCTTTGGGTTTCCTTTGGGGTTTTCCTTATTTTATCATATGTATATATTGCTATGCTCGGACCGGTTATCTTCGCAGCCGGATTTTGAGTCTTGATATCCCTGTTTTTGGCACTCCTTTGTATATATATAATCTCGCGTTGGTTTATCCTTCGTTCGTTATGTTATCGATCGGAGTATTGCGCTTTAGGATTTCGATTTGTTTACCCCTTTTTCTGTAAAGCTCCTAGTTATAAACCTTATTCATACTACTATACGTACTAAATTTTTATTTTAGAGGTCGTAATACATTGCCATCTCTAATTATGACTTAAGCATAAGACTCTGTATGGTAGGGTGTTAAGTCCCTCATGAGAAAGCTTCAAATCAATGAGCTAACACCCACAGACGTAATCATCCAACTGGCTAACAAAACTCAAAATAGGCAATAGGAGTGGTTGAGAATATGTTCGTAATGGTTGGGAACTACTTCCTCCCCACAGACTTTGTTATTCTGGAAATGGATGAGAATCCCATTCACCCCATCATTCTGGGAAGGCCATTCTTAGCCACAGCCAGGCACTTGTAGATGTGGAGCGAGGAGAGCTAGTATTGAGGATATACGATGAACAGCTCACCTTCAGTGTTTTCAAACCCTCACAAGAATAGATCATGATAACAAAAAGTTCAGAGGTAGAGCACAATAAAGGGTTGATAGAAGAGGCAAGCATGGGAGCACAAGTACCACACCTGAAAATCCCCATCGGTGACAACTAATGTGATCAGAAGGAGCAACACCCAAATGTAATCCAAAAGGAACCAGACCCACTAGAGTCATATGAGACAAGCAACAAAACATTCCTCAAAGAGAAAACCACAAGTAGCAAGGTGCATCAAGGGACAAAATAAAGGGGCCCTAAAGGGATGGAAAAATAAGAAAATCCATACAAAAAATTTCTCTCCAGGAGATGAAGTGGTCTCTACCTACTTTCCATCTATACCACCTCATCTCCCCACCATTCCATATCAGCTACCTCCAGTATACACCATCAACAAAGTCTTGTCCTTAGAACATGTGGAGCTTCTTAAAAAGCAATGGAAACAGGTTCACTACAAGGGGGAAGACTTGAAGCACTACCAACCACCCTGACAAAGGCCAAACGTCAAGCTAATGATGCTAAAGAAGCGCTTTATGGAGGAACCCATGTTCTATACCCTCTCTCTTGAATCTTTAATAGTAATAATAAAGCAAAGTTCATGGATTCTAAATCAATTTCGACAAACAATATAAGAATCCCTACATGCAACATATAGTACATGATAAGTTTGGTGTTCAAGGCACGCCAAGAAGGGCTTGAACACACTTCATGATATGAGATTCTTTTCGAATCTTGTTGCACCTTATGATCACAAACAAGTTTGGTGTTACCAACATTGCATGCATGGGAAATTGAGTGGTTAATTGATTTGCATTCATGAAAAGCATTAGTTATTTTAAAAACAAAAGAAAAAGATTTAATAGTAGCTATTTCACACTTTAATTCTTCCCACCAAAAATTTAATTAACCATTTTGCATTCCTTTTGTCTTGTATAGGAAATCAAAAAGGGGATTGGTGGTACTTGATAGGACAATCAAAGAAGGAGATTCGGCCACTATACCAAGGAGACTACACACTTGTCTTCAAGGGAGTATCTTTGGAAGTGTTGCCATGCAACATTGGGAGTTGGATAGCCTTGGAAACTGAACTAAAACCCTCATAAAAGGGGTGATCCTTGTGCTCATTCAATGCCAAGCCCCAACCGTCCATCACTAAGCAACACCATCAATCCACACCCTTTAAACACCTACCATCTTTCTATATAAATGATCCCCATTCTACAACCTCTCCTACACACTTGTTATTCTCATTCATCCCCCTTCTTTCTCTCGAACACACACATTTCATCCTCCAACAAAAGTTCCATACACACCCCCTAGCCACGTCTTGTGAGCCGCAACCATATCAACCTTCACTCATGGCATCGTCTAGCTCTAAAAGGCGAAAAGGGAAGGAACCTATAGAGCAACCTCCATTTGATGAAAAGAAATTTAGGACCTTTTACCATGCACTACAATTTGGGTGGATGGCTGATAAAGAAGTCATATATGAGTTAGGCTTTCAAGTCACAAAAACTGAGTGCCCCGAAATCACAGAGAAGGTGGAAAAACGTCGATGGGAGCTCCTCACCGATCCGATTACAAGGGTGAACACAACTCTGGTAAGAGAGTTTTATGCAAATGCGGTTAGACATGATAAGGCATATGATCCTATACAAGTTTCATGAGAGGGTAATGGTGAATTTTAGTCCCATGAGCATCATGAAGTGCTAAAGCTGTGAACCATACCCTTTGCAGAAGAGAGCTATCACTCAAGAATAGATAACAACCCCAACCACGACCAGATTATGAAAGACATCTGTGTGCAGGGAGCGGATTGGGACAGAGACCCCTATGGGAAACCCAGATTCATAAAAAGAGGAGACCTTCTTTTGAGGCTAAGGGGTGGTTCAAAATTGTAAGGAATCCATCCTCCCAGCCGAAAACAACTCAGAGGTAAACCTTAAGAGAGCAACAATGGTGCAATGCATAATGAAGGGAGGAGAAATCAAGGTTCATGAACTCATAGCCCACAGTATTCGAAAGATGGCTGAGAATGTGATTATGGAGGAAGGTTAGGCTACCCCAGCACTATTTTCCGTCTTTGCAATAAGGCTGGGGTGGTGTTCGAAGATGGAAATCCCGAATGGATCAAAGTTGGCCTTCCAATTACTTTTCGTCGGATACATGCTGCTGCACCTCCCCTACCTCAACGAAGACTAAGAAAGAGGCCAGCCCTAAGAAGGACAGCATCCACAGGATCAAGCCCCAGCCATCTTAGACATGCACCAATTACAAGAGCTATTGATACCTTGTCATGGCAATGAATGGAAAATTAAGGGCACAAAAGGAACTTCAATTGCAAATAATGGACCGCCAAGAAGAATCACTCTCTAGATGGATGAATCAGCAAGGGGAATGGCAAAAATAATTGATGGAACAACAATTGGAACAAGGAAGACAATGGAGTGAGTCCTTCCATAACCTGAACCAAAAGCAAGATCAACAACAAGAAGCCATCCAAAAGCTAATCAACATCCAAGCACATCAAGGTGCACACATTCATGAGATGCATAGGAAACAAAGAGAATAGGCAGATCTTTTCGATGAATATAGAGCATTTTCAGAAGGGTTTACATGAGTGAAACTGGATATCATGTAAACACCCAAGCCAGGCTTGGGTACTTAGTCGGACAACTACCTGTATTACATCCTGGGATCACAAAATATGAGGACGTAAAGGATGAATAAGCACGAGTGGAACGAGAAAGGGCCGAAAAGAGTCATGAATCAGTAAGGAAGGCACTAGAAGATTGGAAAATAGCTAGAATGAATCGGATGAAAGGAAGCACAAGTGGACATAAAGAAGTCAAGGAAGCAAAAGAACATGAGCATTCCAATAAGTGAAAGGTGGTGGAGTTCCTTCTTAGTTCTATCTCTTTCAATGCTTTAAATAAGGAAAATCATGTATGAAAAAGAACATTCTTCCATAGTAGTTTAGGATTTTCAATTCTGCATTTAAGGTCTTTATTGCTTAGGTCTCTATTTACTAAGCTTAATGTCCCTAGTTTTCACCTTCACTTTGCTTATATGTATGCCTGTCATTTGAGTTAATCAAAAAGAAAATGTTATGAAAAGAACAAGAGTGGAGTTATCTTGTGAAGTGAATTCTGGATGTTTGTGGTAGGGTGACTAATTAGCTAAGTTGGTTCAACAACAAGGTAGGAAGGCAACTATCTATCCTGAATCCTATGCTTGAAACACATCCTATGAGACTAACCAAATAATGAAATCCCAATAAGAAAAGAGAAAGACCAATAAAAGTGAAAAGGAGAGAAAAACAATGAGAAATAATGCTAGGTACCAAGGGTTTGAATATTGAGGCATGTGTTTGTGGTGTTCATGTGCAAGGGATATGCTTGGATGAATAAGCTCTTAGGGGTGCCTTATTACCTGGTAACTTGGGTTAACTAATCCGGGATTATCAGCTGAAAGTCCACAATCAAGAGAAACACTTGCTACAAACACTTAGTAACCCAAAGAGGCACTGGACACCAAGATCTCAAGAAAGAAAAATAACAAACCATGTGCCTGTGGTGTGTATGTATGGGGGAAAGAGAATTGAGGGAGTAAGCCCTTAGGGGTGTCTTAACACCTAGCACCTTGAACCAACTGGTTCGGGAGTGTTGGCTGAAAGCTTATCTTAAAGGGTCGCCCTCTTATAGAGCACTCAGCCTAAAAAGAAATGCAATAAATCCTGGAAGGGAAAGGAGGATTAATAATTAGGAAGTCTCAAGGATGTAATCAAACAAGTGTTCAAGGGCATGATAAAGGCCTGAAACCTAGTAAAGGAATGAACCTAAGTTGCTTTGCATGAAACCCCATAAACCAGAATTTTACTTTTATTTTGTTCATCTTGTCTCTTTCATTCATTCTTCTTGTGTTTAGTACTTGCTTAGGGACAAGCAAGCTTTAAGTTTGGTGTTGTGATGCCAGGCATCTAGGCCAGTTTCACTGACCTTTTCTTTACTGTTTTAGAGTAGTTTCATGCATTTTCTTAGTGAATAACGCAAGTTTTGGATGAAAATACACTTACACCTTGATTCAAGCAACTATTATGAATTTTACATGATTTCATGAGGATTTTGCAAGGATTGAATGATAAATTGATGATGCATAATCTCATGACTTGGGCTAGAGCTTTGATGCACTTTATTTGCTTGATTTCAGGACAAAGAAAGCAAGGAAGAAACCACGTTAGTAGCCACGTTAATCTAATTAACGTGGCCACTAACGTGGAATGGGAATGAGCTTGCAACGTTAATGAGAAAGGTGGTCGACAATAACGCCTGTGAAGCCATCATAAACCCACGTTAATTGCCACGTTAACTACATTAACGTGGTAGTTAAGTGGAGATAAAGGGAGCTCCAGCGTTAGTGGTGAATGTGAACACCACTAACGCTACAAAGTGGCAATTGGCCACGTTAAGAGTCACGTTAACTTATTTAACGTGAACTCTAACGTGGAAGGGATGACAAAAGCCAACGTTAGCGACACTCACCTTTGTCACTAACGTTGGATCAAGCTAGCATTGCCCACGTTAGTGGTCACGCTAAGACCACTAACATGAAAGTTAACGTGGAGCTGAGATTGATGAGCCAACGTTAGTGACACTCACCTTTGTCACTAACGTTAGAGATTGCATTCACTACCACGTTAGTGGCCACGTTAACCTAGTTAACGTGAACTCTAACATGGGGAGGAGGGGCATTTGGAGCATTAGTGACAAAGGTAAGTGTCACTAACGCTCTCGAAGATAGGCATGCCCACGTTAAGAGTCACGTTAGTTGTACTAACGTCAACTCTAACGTAGGAAAGAGGGGCACAAGGCAACGTTATTGGAAAAGGTGATTCCCAATAACGCTTGCGAATGATCATAAGGCAACGTTAGAGTCACATTAGTGCCACTAATGTTAAAGTTAACATGGACTATATGAGCCTACCTAACTCACATTTTTCTGCAAGCTGAGCCCACTAAAGGTTATAACTGCGTCAACTCAAGATCTAAGGCCCACATCCAAGACTCGAAAAACTCACTAAAAGATCAAGAAGAGTAGTATATATAGGAGTAGTTTTGAACTATAGAGAAGCTTGGCACTTTGGAGAACTACCCTCTATATATTTACTTTTTTGCATTTTCTAGCTAAGCATGTATTCTTTTCTGCCATTTCCCATTTCCAGAGCTATGAACAACTAAACCCCTTTCATTGGGTTAGGGAGCTCTGTTGTAATTTGATGGATCAATTATAGTTTTCATTATTCTTCTTCTTTATTCTCTTTTGATTTACTAGAAAGCTTTCGATTTTAATTCAATTGGTTAGTTGTCTTGGAAAAGAAACTCTCCATAATTGGATCTTCTTTGAGCCTTGGAAAAGAGATGAGGAGATCATGCTAGAAATGCTTTCTCATGTTGGACCAAATTGGGTCTGGGCGGATATAGTGACATGTAATCCTCCCAACACTTTGATTTGGAAATACATGTGGTATAATCAGTGACCACACTTCATCTCTTCCCATGAGCAATTAAATCAAGGAATTGGGCAATTGTTCAAGCTTAGAGAGATTGGGTTGCCAAGGAATTGGAATCCAATCACTTAAGATTTCCAAGGAGATCAATAGATGCTTTGATTGAGGAAGAGATGAAAATAAATTTGCTCCAGAGAATACAACATCTCCTGAGCCCAATGAATTCCCCATTTCTGATCTTACCCATTCTCTTTACTTTCTGCCATTTATTTCCATGTTCATCTCCCTGATTCCCCATTTAAGATTCTGCACTTTATTTCCTGCAATCTACTTTCCCACCATTTAATTTCCGGCAACATCAATTACACTCTGTTTAGCTCAACTAGCATATTCTTCCGACTAAAATTGCTTGACCAATCAATCCCTATGGGATTCGACCTCACTTTATTGTGAGTTTTTACTTGATGACAATTCGGTATACTTGCCGAAGGGAAATTTGTTGAGAGACGAGTTTTCGTGCATCACGGGCGCATGGCTCATGCGACCGCGCGAAATGAAAAAATCCACAGCGACGCGAACGCGTGCCTGACGTGAACGTGTGGATTGGAAGCTGCACGAGTGACATGAATGTGTGGACGACGTACACGCGTGGCACGAAAAATGCTGAGTGACGCGAAGGCGTAAACACCGCGCAGTGTGACGTGTGCGATCTGTAGAATTACAGAAGTCGCTGACATAGATTCTGGGCCGTGTTTTAACCAGTTTTTGGCCCAAAATCGCAGATTAGAGCCAGGAAACATGCAGACACGGGGGGGAACATTCATTCAGCATAATTTTTATTTTTAGATCTGATTCTACTCCCCCTCTAGGTTTTTCATAGACATTCATAATTTAGGATTTGAAGATTTGGCTTTGGTTATTGAGAAGAGTCTACCTCCGGAACTGGTCATTCTAGTTTGTTTACCTACTTTTCATTTACTCTTCCATATTCTTAATTTGTCCAAAGTTAACATTGGATTATTTTTAGAGTTCATTAATACAACACTATTTTTATTTTTAAATTGATCTCTTTGATTATTGTTCATCATGTCTCTTTTTATTTTCCCTCACAATTTTGTGAAGTCTATATTTATGATAATGGAGTAGTTGCCCAACTTGATTGGGAGTTGATTAAAAAGAGAACCTTGAGTTGGAATACTCAAGAGTTCAATTGTAATTGGTTCGTTGTTGGTTGACTTGTTAGTCACTAACTCTAATCCTTCCCAAGGGAGAGGATTAGGACTTGTGAATAGAAGTTGACTTTTAACTTGACTTTCCTTCATTCGTTGAGGGTTAACTAAGTAGAAACAACTACTAATTATTAATTGATTTTGAGAAAATTCCAACATGGAGAGAACTTCCGATTAATCTTCTCCCGGTCAAGATTTTTATTTAAATTACATAAATTCTCTAGTTTAATTTTCTGTTCATCAAACTAAAAACCATTTTGAAAAACCTCTGATTAGTAAAATAGCACATCTTCCTGCAACTCATTGGGAGACGACCTGGGACTCATAATCCCAGTAATTTATTTACAAAATTTGTGACAACTCTTTTTCTAAATTGACAAGTGGATTTTTGCTGGTTAAGAGCTGTACTTGCAACGCCATTTTTCTTAATAATTCTTAATCTGCTAATTTCCGCCAAGGCAATACAATATAAGGTGCAAGAACATAGAATTGAGTGATCAAACCCCTCACCGGATGTGTATCCACTCAAATCGCTTAGTGTTTAGGGTTTAACCACCCAATTATCCTTTTATCATACTTTTTTAAAGATTTACAAGTCATCTAACAATCAACTATTATTTAATGCATGAATAACAAATATCATGAATCTTTAAAGGGATGTAATGGTGCTAAGGTTCAGGTAGGATGAAATATGGCTAAGTGGACTTAAAGAATTAGCTCTTTGATTAGCTTGAGTGTCCACCTATTCCTATATCACCTGTATACACATAAGAATATAACCTATCTACCCATTTCCTTTTTTTTATCTCACCTTACTCATGCATTTTCTTTTCAAACATGGCATATGCATCCTTTATTTATCTCTTTATTTCATACATTGTTATGTACAATTTTTTTCTTTTCTTTTTTTTTTCTTTTGAATTGCAAAATTGAACTATGAATGCATATGTCTTCATTAATGAAATGCATGAGCATTACCTAATTGCCAAAAATTTTTCACAATAAGCTTATGCCTCCATCACCAATGTTTCCCAAAATTCCCCCACACTTAGAATTTACACACCAGTCCACCCAAGCTAATCAAAGAGTAATTCAGGGACATCAATGGTTTTCTGCTTAAGGAGAGTAATGTGCTATCATCAGAACAAAAGGGGATTCATATTCTCTAGGGGGTTCACAAAGGTGCATGCAAGGGTTGGCCATATAAGTTAGTGAGTTCATCATCAAAAATGGCCTCAATCATGCTAAATACATTCACAAGGAGTTATAAAGAAAGGAGTTATAATCACACACAAGAACAACATTATGGTTGAAAAATGCAACCATCTATTAAAGCTCAACACTCACAAGGTATGTTTTTCGAGCTCTTTTCCATGTTCTACAAACAATCTACTTCAAGCAAGTTGGCAAACATAATATTTCCTTCAATTCAATCAATGGTATGCCCTAGAAAAATATTCCATGGAAATTGCTTGGTGTTTCACCAACTTATTCGTTCTATCATGCAACATGCAAGTACTAACTACTAAATATCCATAAACGATAACGAAATATTTACAAGCAACCAAACAAGATAAAATAGACATAAAACTACTCAAAATAAAGAAAAAGTACTACAAGAAACATTGCAAAGTGCCTAGAAGAGAGAAATTTTACCCCATTGGAATCATCAATCCTCCCCACACTTAGTTTGTGCACGGTCCTCCGTGCATGCTTACGCTCCGGGAGGATGAAGAGGGGCCACCTTCAGCTGGTGGACTCAGAAGTGGGTTGGTAAACTGCATCATACTCCTCCTCAACTATCTCGGATGAAGCTCTACGAGGCAGGCCGGGGTCTCTTCCTTCTAGCCTTGCCGCTATCCACTCAAAACGCTTTTGCTCTAAATGCTCCTTGCGTGGATATCGTGCAAGATGTCTTCGCATAATTCTGGAAGAGGACGGAGAAAAGGTAAAGCAGTTGACGAAGTTGGTAGTCTTGGTGGTGTGCTGTGGATGTCTTCCTCTCAGAGGGTGTTGTGGTTGTTGTTCTCTCCAAATTCCCCTCGAGATGTACTTGTTGCCTCTAGGGACCCTGAACATGATGTCTCTTGGATGCCACTCTACCCCCGCTGTTGTTGCTAAACGCATCACCATCGATGGAAAAGGGATGTTGACGTTCTTTTTCTCAATCAGTTTCCATATCGAAGTGCGTAATAAAGGTACAATGGCTATACTCTTACCTTCCATTGTGACGACCCAATTTCTGGTACGTCGTGATCATACTAGAAACTGAGCACTACCAACTTGCCTTCCTAATTATTATCTATTATTTATTATATGAGCCTGATTCATTGTTAAAAGCGTAGTTATTTTGTGAGATACCTTTTTCTTAAAACATTTGGATTAATAAACAAAATCATTCATAATCAATTCACAAATAATAATAGGTAAAACAGTTATAAACAACCACACATAAATACATCTCAAGCAGTTGGTAACATTCCATGATCCAGTCTTTATTAGAGTAAAGATCTTTAGTTAGAACACCCCTAGATATAGCTAGATAATAACTATATGCATATATATACATACAGCATCCCAGGCCCTGACCGGTTCAAGAAATCCCTAAGCTGGCACCCAGGCTAGCCTAGACTCTATACTCACCTAGTCCCTCTAAAACTACTAAGCGAAGGAAAGTATGTTCTAAGTTGTCAAAACTCAAGTCAGGTGGAACGTCATCAAAAGGTGGAACATCTTCTACTACTCCTCTGCACGATCAGACATTGCCATATGACGTCTCTCTGGTACCTCATCGAGTAGCCACACAACAGGAGTTTCGTACACCGATTTAGGCTAAAGTTTGCATACAAACGGGGTGCAGACGATGGCTGCCTCACAGTATATACATATAAACAGATAATGGAGTTCACTCTAGACTCAGAAGACTACCTAGAGCAGAATCCTTTTTGGAAATGATCATCAGCAAACTACAGAATGGTACTCTTACTTCCATCTAAAGGGGGAAGGGAGGAAGAAGGGGTAAGAACTGGGGAGTTTTTAGTATGGCCAAGGTAATTAGTTAAGTTCATTAATTCTATGTTGTTTAGTAGATAAATAGCAGAATACCAAGAAGCAATAAGCAGAAGAAACAGATAAATAGAGAAAACAGAGAAAAAAGCAAGCAAAGCACAAACAAAAGAATACAAGAAAACAAACACAGACACATAGAATAGAATGGAAACAAAGAAAGCATACATTCAAACAACAATCATAATAGAGAAAATGCGCAACCAAGTATAATGCATGTCTAGCCCTAGTGAAGGTAATGAGCTCATCTGTCGGTTTCTACCCGCTCCCGACGTAACCCGAAGCAACTGAAACGGGTATGGCTTTCCTGTTGGCTATACCCCTGTGTATAGGAAATAACCCCTCTGCCATAACAGGGTCTACTGCACGCAGGAAATAACACATCTACCATTACAGGGATGTATGCCGACACACCTTCTGTATACAGGAAATAACCCCTTTGCCACTACAGAAATGGAACAGGTGGTCACAATACTTCTGTAGCAGGAAATAACCCCTCTGCCTTACAGAATTAAAATATGGATCTGTACCATAGGAAAGCGTTCTCAGTGGTCGCACCACTATCTATCTGACTACCTCAATGCAGCAGATGATCATACAAGTATATCTGGAGTTGCCATAACGCAACAAATAAACAAATATCTCTTGATCTCTTTACTCTACTCTGGTTACTCTTTTCTCTACTTAACGTATGTATTTAAAGCTTATGTAAATTTTGGTATGAATTGTTAACCTTCCCAAGTATAGGTTCGTTAAGTCTATACTGAAACAGTTTAACTTTTCATATAATACCTAACCTTAGGTGCAACTCAAGTACTAATATGTTGCCCCAGTTCGTTCACTAATCTCTGTTTGATTCTGTCATTAAAATTTTACAGAATTTTCTTTGGTTTTTATCTTTTCTTTAACTTCTTATCTTTCCTTTATCTTTGCCTTACTAACATGTTATTACCACTCCCTAAGTGTTTTATGAAGGTAATTATGAAATTCTGAGCTTAAAGTTGTCTTTCTAAAGCTTTTACAGAAAACTACCTTTTCTACATTATTTTATTATTTTTATTAAAATATTATTTTAATTAAATATTATTATTTAATATTTTATTATTATTTATTATTTTATCATTAAATTTTCGAAATTTACCTTGCCTTTACCTTTTAACCTTTAAAATTAACTTTTTACCCCGATAACTTTTAATATTTCTACTTTAACCACCCTAACTTTCAGAAATTACCAAATAACCCCTCAAACACCAAAATAATTACAACCTTGCCCTTTTGAAGATCTATAAGGTGTTCTTCAATGTTCTTTACCACACTCAAAGTGTTCTTCGTGTTCTTCGTAAATTTTTCAGATTCTTTATCTGTTTTTACCCGTTTTTCAATCTTTTCAGCAACCGATTTTTACCATAATTCAAAATAAATTAGTAGCCACTAAAACCCCATATTTTCTACATGATTTTAACACAAATTTGACCCCAATTTAGGGCCTAGCATTTTGATTTCCAGCAGCCATGAAGAACATAAATTCAAAGTTGAATATCATCAATTTCATCAAATTTTAACCAAAATTTCAACGAGAATCACTCATATAAACCATCAATTTCAAGCACAGCCAAACCATATCATAATCATCAACTCAAACACAATCAATCAAGATTAATTTTGTCAAATCCTACCTGGTTTTGCTACTCCAAATTCTATTATACTTTCAGGTGGTCCTTAAGCACTTTTTCCTTCTAAATCACATCAAGAACAACTTTAAATTCAAAAACCCTCAACTGACCAAATCTCATTCAGCACGTTAGGAAGGGATTTCTAAGCTTAGAGTTGCTGGAAATTAACGTTTCTTGGGCCTCAAGTCAAGTTAAGCATGATTCCTAAGGAAAAACATCAAGAAAACACATGATTTGCATGGTTTTCCTTGAAAACCGAATTAAAGAGGGAGGGAGACAGCCATCTCACCTTATTTCTAGCCTTAATATGTTATATGGTTATGTAGAGGAAGAAGAGAGGATCATTTTGGTGAAATCGGAATTTTGATTTGAGTTTTAGTTTAGTAGAAATCAAACTTTGAAGATTTATGAACCAAGAACTTTCTCTCCTTTTTCTCTTGATGATTTTCGGCCACAATGAGCAAATGAGGCAGCCTTGGGGTTTTGGGGGTGTAAGGTGAGTTGTGATTGGTTGGCTTGGAGGTGGTTAAAATAATATTAAAATATCTCAGGTGTATAACTACTAAAACTAGATGTATCGAAACACTCGTAAAAACATCTCTAAAAATAATTTTCTTAGCTACTAGCATAATGACACTAGTAACATATTTATTATGAGAATAAAACATGTATAATGAGGCCTTGGCATTGCTAAAGTCATCAGAGAGTGCTGGTGCTAAGCTGCACTAGTAAACTATGAACCAGGTAACCTTATAATATCATTCAAGAAGCTTCTAATACTCATATAATGATAATATTATCCTATTATCTCTCTTCTCTCATGAATCGAGTCCAGTTCATGAAACAGAGACTATTTACAGAAAATGAATCAAAAGTCTAACGATACGGTTCAAAACTAGGTTTTTCACGATTGCGTTGTCGGGCTTGTCTCAACTAAGGTCTGAGTTAAAGATAACATAATGACAATGAGGATTGAGATGCTTGATGATATAGCAGAAGTTCTCCATTAATGATCCTTCAGAGAAATTCGTACTTTCAGAAAAGATCTCGCGTACTAAAAAATCGGGGTTGTTACATTCTACCCTCCTTAAGAAAATTTTGCCCTCAAAATTTTAGTTACCTGAGAACAGACGTGGGTAATCAGCTCTCATCTTACTTCCAATTCCCAAGTGTGTTTTTGTTCTCCTCTTTGTCCCTAAACAACTTTGACTAAACGAACAGTTTTGCCTCTTAGCTGCTTATCACTTCTTTCTATGATTTGAACTGGTGATGCTTGATATGTCAAATCATTTCGTAACTGTACTGTCTCTGGTTGTAAAATGTGACTCTCGTCGAGAATATATTTCTTAAGTTGTGAGACATAAAAAAAAATCATGAAGGTTCGACAGGTATGGAGGAAGGGCTACTTGATAAGCTACTGGACCAACTCTTTTAAGTATTTGGGAAAGTCCTATATATCGAGGGTTAAGCTTTTTAATCTTTAAGGGCTCTACCTATTCCAGTGGTCGGGGTTACTTTTAGAAAGACATGGTCTCCCTCAATAAACTCTAAGGGTCTACATCTATTATCGGCATAGTTATTTTAAGGGCTTTGTGCTATCTGGATCTTCTGACGAATCTCCTTTATCTTCTCAGTAGTTTCTCGCATTAAGTCTAGACCTAAGACACTAGCTTCTCCATCGTCATTCCAACACAATAGTGTCTGACATCTCCATCCGTAGAGAGCTTCATATAGTGCTATCCCGGTACTTTGTTGGTAATTGTTATTGTAGAAGAACATGATCAACAACAAATACTTATCCCAACTGCTTCTTTAACTCTGCAAGTTCTAGTGATGATATCCGGTACAGTGCTGTGGGAGTTGGACCGGTTCCAGGTACTAGTCAATGCTGAAATCTATCTCTCACTAAGGAGGAAACTCAGGTATGTCATCCGGAAAATACCAGGATATTTCTTTATCACTCGAATCCATCCCAGGCTTAATTCACTATCATTCGAGCTAGCTGCTAATAAGACGTATCCCTCACAATCACTCCCATTTAAGGTAACTCTTACGAAATTTAGGTATAAGGTATGGGACAGAAATGGTTTAATATCTAAACTATCAGATAAAATAATAGCACTTCTTTCAAAGCAATCAAGGAAAACATGATACTTAGATAACCAATCTAGTCCTAGGATAACTTCTAAACCACATAGAGGCAAATAGATTAGATCATGTATAAAAGTCCTATTCCTAATAGCAAATGGTACTAGCAGGCAGACTAAACTGGTCAAAGCATTTTGGAATGCAGGTATATGGACAATTAAATCAAAGTTCAATTCAGAGAAATCTAGTCCTAACTTACAAGCAACAATTAAAAAAATAATAAAGGAATGCGATGCACCCAAATCATACAGTACAGTTTGAAATCAATTTTTGATATAACACTAACCTTGGATCAGGGCGTCCGATTGCATAGTATCATCATCAATCATAGCAAGCAGTCGACCTTGTTGTTGGGTCCTAGTTAGCTGTTGGATCATTCTCTTCTTACAGTCCCTAGCCATATGTCTAGGTTCCTCACAAATAAAGCAAATGTTTATTCCATATAGGCAAGGTCTATTACCATGATCTTTTCTACAACGTCTACAAGTAGAAGTTGTTTGTGTCTGTTGGGGTTGCTTACCCTTATTTTGCCTCATTCTACCTCCATTTCCACCCGTAGGGCAAGCGGAATGTTACCAGCTTGTGGTTTCTTCGCTGTGGTACACCATGCACTTAATGCACCCTCTGGTTTCTTACCCTTCTTTCGCATCCTAAAAAGAAAACAGAAAATATAAAGGTCATAGGACAACAACAAAGTAGAAGAATGAGGAAGCATTTAATGAAGTGAAGAAACTAAATCCTTAGTTGAAAGTTTGAAAATAGTGTGATTCATAAGAATGGCGGTGTGTATATTCCAATGGTGCGCGCGTTGGAACACACACACTGGCCGACACAACGACAATCACTCTCTTATGGCAATTCAAAGTTCAAAACTTCGCAACTAAGTGCTTAAGTTGCACACATGAAACATAGAAATAGAAGCAACTTCAAGCAAGTACCAAAAAGGAATTGTCAATTGTTCATCCTCAACATGTGGTAATCACATATACAATGCTCTTAATCGGAAGCCAAAAGATGCTTGATCAAGACATCATCAAAAGTTGAACATTTGTAAAGTGATTATTCATTATAATTTCCAAGATGAACAATGAAACTCATATTCTACCAGGACAATGTATTTAAGGTAAAGTCACCCATTAATAAGGTAGACAAATCTTGGAAAATATGGGTGGTTGAACTCAAGGTATACCAAAAACAAAATGCATTGGAAAAATAATGTGATCAATATCAAAACCCATAAATGAAATTGCACAAGTCAAAAAATGTGCCTAACCAAAGATAAATTGAAAGCATATGATGGCCAAGTCATATGAATCAAACAAGATGTTCATTGAGGCGTTTCATCGAACATGTGGTATGCAATGTGCAAGTGCATCACCATTAAGCTCAAAATTGATCAAAATCAACCCAATAATCAAGCAACAACACTTTACAATACAAAGAAGCATAAAGAAAGCAACAAATTTAATCTAAGCAAACATAAAGGAAATGAAAATAATTGCAAAAATATAAACATGAAAAGAAAGGAAAAATAAAAATCTTAGGTATAGAGGTTGAAAAGAACAAGAACTAAAGAGGAACAATGGCACTTCTCATAGCCACTGCGAAATCACGGCGGTTGGGTTCGCCGGAAAGAACACCGGAGGAGAGAACTCACCGGTGGTAAAAAGAGAAAAGAGAAGAGAGGGAAAGAAAGAAAGAGAAGAGAAGAGAAGTAAGAGAAAGGGAGAGAAATGGTGGTCGCCGGTGGTGGGCTGACGGCGGCGGTGGCCGGTGGAGCTGGGCAGAGAAGAGAGGGAGAGAGCAGCCACGGAGAAGAGAAGAAAAGAGGTGACTACCTCTCAACAGGGCAACCTGCCCTGTTATTGCCCAGCACGTGACCTGTGCGGACGCACAGGGAGCTGTGCGGACGCACAGAGACAAAAACTTGGAAGGGTGCGAACGCACACAGTGTGTGAACGCTACGACCAGAGAGGTTGCAAAAGAACGTGCGGGTGCACAAAAGTGTGCGAGCGCACAGAGGGACTCTCTCTCTCTCTCTCTCTTTTCTTTTTTTATACATGTGGACGAAAATAAGTGTGCGTGCACACACAGGTCCGTGTGCATGCACAGAGGATGAGAATGGGGGAGGTTGTTCACATGCACAGGCTGTTCCTTTGCCCCTACTAGATAGGCTTACAAAAGTTGTGCGGACGCATAGGTCTGTGCGGCCGCACAGATGAAGCGCAAAGGGAACTTGTGCGTATGCACAAATTAGAGAAAAGGGGGCAATACACATGCACGGGCTCTGGCGCTGCAACCAGAGGGCTTGTTAAGGCGTGTGTGGATGCACAGGCTTGTGCGGCCACACAGATGGTGAAAAACACAAGAGTTGTGCGCACGCATAACTTGGTGCGTATGCACAGATGCCCTGTTTCAGAATTTTCTTTTCTCTTCAAAACTAAGTTCCTAACCTTAGCATAACAACCTACCTATCTCAAATCATTCAAACACGCACAAAATTATAGTCCACAAGTAATTCAACTTATACAACTCAAAATCATCAAACAAACCTAAGCTAAGTATTATATCACAAGAAAACAAACAGTTCAAAAAGCTATAAACAAGAGATAAAATTGGAAAGATGTCACCGTGGTGTGTGTCTCCCACCAAGCACTTTGGTTTAAAGTCCTAAGTTGGAGTTGCATGGCTTCATTGGTCACTTGGAAACTTCCCCAAGAAGGAAAATTTCCAACTCCTTGGCTTGCTTTGGTTGAGCATGATAAAGCTTCACTCTATGACAATTAACCTTGAACTTGATTCCATTGGTAGGGTGAATCACCTCCACCACTCCATAAGGTTGGACATCCACAACTTTAGTGGCCCATCCCACCTACTTCTCAATTTAGCGGGCATCAAATGCAACCTTGAATTGTACACAAGTACTTCATCACCTATCTTGAAGTTCTTCCTCCTAATATTTTGATCATGGAATGCCTTAGCTTTTTCCTTGTAGAATTGAGCATTTTCATATGCTTCCAACTTAAGGCATTCTAATTCATCCAATTGGAGCTTAAGTTCCATTCCCGCCCCTTTTAAGTATGGATTGCAATTCTTCACCGCCCAATAGGCTCTATGCTGAATCTCAACCGGAAGATGACAGGGTTTCCCAAAAACGATACGGAAGGGGCTCATTCTGATTGGGGTCTTGTAAATGGAATGCATCTCCCAATCTAGAACTCCAGTCCTTCCTCTGTGGGTTAACCACTTTCTCTAGGATTCTCTTGATCTCCCTATTAGATACTTTCGCTTGTCCATTAGTTTGGGGGTGATAGGCTGTGGAAACCTTATGAATGACCCCATACTTTTTCATCAATGCCTCGATTTTCCTGTTGCAAAAATGGGTTCCTTGGTCGCTCACGATTGCTCGTGGCGACCCAAATCTACAAATAATGTTATTTTTCAAAATAAAGCAACGGTATTAGCGTTATCACAACGGGTAGGAATTACTTCCACCCATTTAGAGACGTAATCCACTGCTAACAAAATGTACACAAATCCATTGGAATTTCAAAACGGCCCCATAAAATCCATGCCCCAAACATCGAAAATCTCATAAAAAATCATCGGTTGTTGGGGAATCTCATCCTTTTTTGAGGTATTTCCAGATTTCTGGCATTGATGACAGGAATTGCAAAGTTGGTTGGCATCCCTAAATAAAGTGGGCCACCAGAATCCACAGTCTAAAACCTTCCTCGCTGTTTGTTGCAGGCCAAAGTGACCCTCACTCTCTGAGGAGTGGCAAAATTACAGGATAGACTAGAACACAGATTCCGGCACACACTTTCTAATTATTTGATCCGCCCTACGTCTCCATATGTGGATCATCCAAGGTAGTATTTAGCATCACTTCTCAATTATCTTTTTGATGCTTTGAATTGTGGGGAAAAACGTGAGCGACAATATTACTATCGGGCAAACAATGGTGCTTTGGATTGCTTGCAAGTATCTAATGAAATGATCATTGATAGGAGTGGGATTCGGAGTTAATGTTCAAGCGACTCAATAATCGCTACTAAATTTTGACCCACTTCTATCTTTGATATCCAGTCAAATTCTGCAAAGTAATATCACCTAATGCTAGCTTTGACTTTTTTAGTATTTAGGATGGTCCTACAAATATGGTCAAAACTTGTCTAGAGCAAAAATAATGGCTAAAAGCTCTTTTTCGGTGATGGTGTAATTTGACTGAGCCAAATCCAAAGTTTTTTATGCATATGCTATAGTGTAAGGAGCGTTACCATCGCGCTGTGCTAGCGCGGCATCTACGGTGTGATTCGAGGCGTCACACATGATCTAAAAAGGTTGATTCCAATTTGGGCCTCGCACAATAGGGGCTGTGGTTAGCACTTCCTTCAACTTGTCAAAAGCCTTTTTGGAATCTTCATCGAAACAAAATTCCACGTCCTTTTGTAGTAGGAGGGAGAGGGGTAAGACGACTTTGCTAAAATCCTTGATGAACCGATGATAAAAGCCTGCATGACCAAGAAAGGAACGAATCTCCCTCACCGAGTAAACTCAAAATGACATCGATCTTAGCCCGATCGATGGAGATTCCGTCCTTAGAGACAATATGACCCAACATTATGCCTTGTTTCACTATGAAGTGGCACTTTTCAAAATTCAAGATAAGGTTAGTATTGGTGCATCGCTCTAGTACCCTAGCTAAGTTACCTAAACAAGCATCAAAAGAGCTACCATATACACTGAAATTGTCCATAAAAACTTCCATGCAATCTTCCAAAAGATCCGAGAAAACAGTTGTCATGGCACCTTTGAAACGTTGCCGATGCATTGCATAAGCCAAATGGCATTCTCTTATATGCAAACGTTCCAAAGGGACAGGTAAAAGTAGTTTTCTCTTGATCCTCAGGAGCTATGTGGATCTGAAAGTGCCCTATGTATCCATCTAAAAAGCAGTAATGGGATTTACCTGCCAAGCGGTACAACATCTGGTCAATGAACAGCAACGGGTAATGGTCCTTCTGCGTTGCTTGATTCAGCCGGCGGTAATCAATACACACTCACCAAGTATTCTGGACTCGGGTGGCCACTAGCTCTCCACTATCCGTCTTCACCATTGTTACTCCGGACTTCTTCGGCACTACTTGGACCGGACTTACCCATTCACTGTCTGAAATGGGGTAAATGATGGCCGCTTGCAAGAGGCGAGTTACTTCCTTCTTGACTACATCAAGGATTGTGGGATTTAGCCGTCTTTGCGGTTCTCAGACTGGCTTAGCACCTTCTTCCAAGAAAATCCTATGGAAGCACACTTGAGGGCTTATTCCCACAATGTCACTTAGGCTCCATCCAATCGCCTTCTTATACTTCCGGATAACCTCAAGGAGTTGCTACTCTTCTTGATCGGAGATATCGATCGCCACTATCACTAGGAATTTATATTCCTCATTAAGGAACGCATATTTAACATGGGGTGGTAGTGGTTTCAAATCTTCCCTTGCTTCTTGGCGAGATAACTTATCCTATTGGTTGTGGGGAACTGGTGTAACAATTTCATCTTCTTCATCACTTAGACCTCTTTGAAGCTCATGGTTGCTACCTACCTCAAGTTCCTCCTCATTCCCATCTTCAACGGAATTCTCGCCCCCATCAATAGATTCCTCCTTCGGAAGAGTGGGTTGAGAGTAAATCTCATCAAGCGGCTCACTTCTTTTGAGGTTATAGCATCAATGCTAGACTTGGGGTTGATGGGTGGGCAAGGGTAGAGGGGTAAGGTTGCTAGGGGTGGAGTGAGAGGGTGCTAGACGTGACAAAGCCTCAACAAGAGTTGCCATGCAATTTTTTTTCTTTCGTTGAAATTCCATCTGCTCCTGGATGAGGACTTGAAGGCTAAGCCCTCCATAAGGGGAGTTAATGGGAATAGGATGGTGATAAAACTAGGTTGTCCCAACTGTGACAGTAAGTAGGTGGGCGGAGAGAATATTGGTGGTGGAAAAGGTGAATGAGCTTGAGGGTATGATGGTTGTGTCTCATGTTGAGGGTATGGAGCATGAACATAGGGATGGGCAACATTGTAGTGTGGGCGTGTTCCACCAGGTGTGAGAGGTTGATGGACATTAAGATTATAGGCCCTTGCAACAACATGATAACAACTAGACTCCAAACCAAAGGGGTGATAATTCATGATGAATAGGAAAAATAAAATGCAATGATATCAATAAAAGCAATGAACAAATAAGTATATAGATATTCTAACTATACCTATTTACCTAGGACTAGACAAATAAAAAGTTTTAGTTGCTATCATAATTAAGATAGAGGCACTTCCTACCAACTAGAACCTAATAGCAAACCAAAAATCAAGTATTCACAGTATTCACATATTTACACAACCAAAATCATGGCACTCATTGCACTTAAAGTGAATTCCCCGGCAACGGCACCAAAAATTTGACGACGCCCAATTGTACGAGTTGGGATTTCTCAAAATAGGATTAACATTGCAAGTATAGACCCAAACCCAACAATCGGTCACCGACCAATTTGAAAATTCACAAGATGTGTCACAACTCAAAACCAACTAAAAAAACCGAGAGTAATTGACTCCTGGGTCGTCTCCCAAGGAATCACCAAAGGACAATGAGTGTGCAAATTTCGGTTGTAGTGATCAAGGGGTTGTCAATGAAGAAATGAACATATAAAGCAATAAAAGAACATCCAAAATTGTAATGATTGAACTAATGAAGAAATTAAAGAACCGACTATGTAATACAAACAAGTAAAGTATAAAAGAGATTAACATGGCAATGTGTGAAAGATTGGAAACATAAAAAGAGGTCTTGGCTTGGAGTGAGCTAAGGATCCTTTCCTTGTTGGAACCACAACTATGAAATTATGATGGATTAGTCTCACTTGATCAACCCTCACATCGGAAGGTAAGTTAAATGAGCATAAGTGTTCTTAACCCACAAATCCTAAATTGCTTGCTAATTGCCTTAGCAACAAATTAGCGTTAGTGGGAACAAGAACAATTAACAACCCAAGAATTGACACTAAATGTTGGACATTCCAACTCTAGGTATCCAAGTGCTCACTTTACCTGAGCCAAGAGACAAAAATTAAGCCTAAAACCATGTTTGATATTTTGCAAACACTTGGTGGGCAAAAAGCTTAAACATGAGAAAAATAAGAAAAGACTTGAAATTAAAAGCAACAATTGATCTCAATCAACAAGAATAGCATAAGAAAGCATAGAACAAACACCAAACATCAGACTCATCAACAAGAAAGTGAAATTGCAAAAGAGAAGCAAAATTGAACTATAACTTGAATGAGAAGAAAGAATAATGACAATGTAACTATAAAGAGTAATAACCAGAGAATACCTACAATGAGATTAGCAAAATCCAATGATTAAAAATGGAATCGGCACTTGGAATGTAAAACCCTAATAAAACCCTAATAGAGAAGATGAGAAAAACTTAGAGAAAAGTAAAACTAAAAACCTTCTATCCTACTCCTAAAACTATACTAATGCTATCCTATGTTATGTCCTTCGTTTCCCTTCCAATATGAACTAAATGACTTCAGAAATAGGCCTCTAAAGCCCCCAAATCGCGAGTCACATGCCTTTCTAATGAAGTCATACGTGGACACCTGTGCGGACGCACAGGCGTGTGCGTCCGCACACTCTGCAAAAATTCCCTCCTATGCGTACGCACGAGTATCTGTGCGAACGCACACTAGGCGATGCTAGGCGGGACGCACGACGTGCTCGAATTGATCCACGCGCTCTGCTTAGGCTCCTGTGCGGACGCACAAGAGTCTGTGCGTACACACATGTCTCTGAGCTCACTTCCTTTGATTCTTCATAATCCCTCCACTTTGCAAGCTCTTCTTCCATTTTCTCCAACCCATTCCTACCTTGTACACCTGAAATCACTCACAAACACATCAAGGTATTGAATGGAAGGCAAATGGAATAAAAATAGATAAAACTAAGCACAAAAGAGCATATTTTCATAATCAAGCACAATTTGGGAGGAAAGTTCAAAAGCATGATCTTCAAGGGAATAAGTGCAAGTTTATGTGATGAAATCCATTCAATTCTAACCAAAAATCATCATCAAAAATGGATTCATCAGTATTTCATGTTTATTGCTTCTTTCTTCATTTGTTATTATTGATTCCTTACAATTGTTGATCTTAGATTTTACATTCTCTTATTACTTTTCTATGCTTTTATTTTGTGCCTTCCAATTGTTTGATAAAATGCTTGGGAGGGTTTTAAATTATATTTTTATATTCCTAACTGGGATTCATTAATTAGAGACGCTTGAGTTGTCAAAGTCTCTTGTTGAATGGTAATTGAAAATTACCGGTTAGCTTGAACTTCACCAAAGCTAGTCTCTCACTATGAGTTGACTTGGACTTGTGAACTCAAGTTGATTGTATGCACTTGATCTTCCTCCATTGGTTAGAGGTTAACTAAGTGAAGGCAATTCATATTTACCATCACAATTAACGATCTTAATAAGGATAGGACTTCTAATTCTCTTTCCTTGCTAAGAGCTTTCTCAATTATTAGTTTATTTTCTCACCACTTTACTTTCTTGTTTCTCATTACAAAACCCAATATTATACTTTCCCATAGCCAATAATAACCATACTTCCCTGCAATTCCTTGAGAGACGACCCGAGGTTTAAATACTTCGGTTAATTTTATTGGGTTTGCTTAAGTGACTGATAAACCACTATTTTATGGTTTATATTGTGCTTAATTGAGTGGATTTTATCAACTCTTTACCCCCTTATTCATATGATTTGCATGTTTTATATTTTCCTTCCAGATTCTGTGCTATGATTGAAAACATGCTTCTTTGGCTTTTATTTCCTTTTATTTTAATCCTCTCTTATTACCATTAGATGCCTTGATATATGTGTTAAGTGATTTCGGAATTACAGGGCAGGAATGGCTTAGAGGATGGAAATGAAGCATGCGAAAGTGGAAGGAATACAAGAAGTTGAAGGAACTGAAAAAGCTGTCACCCTGACCCTCTTGCACTAAAACGATCATAACTTGCGCTACAGAGGTCCAAATGATGCAGTTCCACTTGCATTGGAAAGCTAACGTCTGGGGCTTCAATTTATATATAATTCGCAATAGTGGCCATATAGATAGGCGACGTGAACGCGCACTCCACACGAACGCGTCGCATCTGCGAACTTCAATCCGCGCAGACGCGTGGACGACGCCTCCGCGTCACTTTGCCGCGACCTGTACGGACCAGATTTCACAATCAGCGACTTCTGGGCTGTTTCTGACCCAGTTT
Source organism: Arachis hypogaea (assembly GCF_003086295.3). Lineage (NCBI taxonomy): Eukaryota > Viridiplantae > Streptophyta > Magnoliopsida > Fabales > Fabaceae > Arachis > Arachis hypogaea. The sequence continues at coordinate 92,491,933 of NC_092038.1, read as the reverse complement.
TCGGCCCAGAGAACACAGATTAGAGGCTATAAAGTGGGGGAATGCATCCATTCATAATGATGCTTTCATAACTCACAATTTTAGGTTTTAGATGTAGTTTTTAGAGGGAGAGGCTCTCCCCTTTCTCTTAGGATTTCAGGATTAGGATTCCTCTTAAAGGATTTAGGATTTCAACTCTTCATCAGGTTCAATATTCCTTTATTTTAACTTCTCTTCTACTTTGAGATACTTTAATGCTTTTATTTGTATATGATTTATGTTGCCCAATTGGCTTATGAATATTTTCCAAGTTAGATTTTATTGCTTTGAATGTATGTTATTTGAGGTATTTCACATCTAAGATTCTTATTTAGCTTTTTATATTATTGGCTTTAATTGATTAACTGGAAGCTCTTGAGTTATCAACTATTCATGATTGATCGTTATGTTGGCTAATTAACTGGAATTCCACTAACTCTAGTCTTTCCTTAGGATTTGGCTAAGACTTGGGAAATCTAACCAATTAGTTCACTTGACTTTCCCTTGCTTACGCAAAGGTTAACTAAGTGGGATTAACTTCCATTCTCATAGGAGTAACTAGGATAGGACTTCCGAATTTTCATATCTTGCCAAGAGTTTATTTTATAGTCAATTATTTATTTTATTTGTCCTTTAATTTACTTGTTCCCCACTTTCAAAACCCCAATTTACAAAACCCATAACCAATAATAAGAACATACCTCCCTGTAATTCCTTGAGAAGACGACCCGAAGTTTAAATACTCGGTTATCAATTTTAAAGGGGTTTGTTACTTGTGACAACCAAAACGTTTGTAAGAAAGGTTGATTGCTTGGTTTAGTAACTATACTTACAACGAGAGTTTACTATAACTTCTAAACCATCAATCTTCAGTTCTTCAAAATGGCGCCGTTGTCGAGGAATTGCAAACGTGTGCCTTATTATTGGTTATTGTAAATATTTTTCAAAAAAAAAATTTCAGATTTTAAAATTTTTTATCTTATCTTATCCTTTTTCAAAAAAATCATATCTTTTTCAAAATCCTATTTTTCTTTCAAAAATTATATCTTTTTCAAAATATTTTCTTTTTGTTAGTTTTTATTTTTATTTTCTCTCACTACTATGAACTCTCACCCCTTTTGCTATGAGTCTGGTTATAACTATGTTGCAGGAAGAGGAAGCTATAACAGGAATATGCATCAAGGTCAAAGCAATCAAAGATGGACGGAGCCAAGAGGATCTGATCAACCCTTTAGGCAACAACACCCTCTTAGATATCACAGACAAAGACCACTCTACAATGCATACCAAAATCATAGATATCCTCAACATGACTTTGAACTACCACACTCACAAGCCCCTTTCCGCCACTCACCTCCATATGACCCTAACCCATATCCACCATACCAACCACCCTATGAACCGTATAAACCATATGTAGAACCACCCCAATTCCACCCCAATTTCTCCCAAGAACCACCACTGCCAATTTTTGGATCGACCCAAGAATCACAGGCTCGCCTCAAGGAATCAGTAGATCAATTTCATGCAACCCTTCATCAACTGGAGCAAGCGATAAATCAATTAGCTTCCCGACGTTCGGACATTCAAAGAACCCCCATGGCTTCATGTGGACAATCTAATAAAGAACGTAGCATGAAGGAGACATTAGAAACTCCGATGGACAGTAAGGAGCATGAATTTGTACTGGAACAAGTGGAGGAAGCCAGAATTATTGAAGAAGAAGAGGAGGCAGTGGTTGAAGACTTAGGAGATGTTGAACCTCCATGGAAAGTCAAGTTATAGAACCTCCTTCAAAGACGTTTAAACTGATGTTGAGGGTGTACAACCTCCAAAGCATATCATGGTTGAAGACTTTATGGGAGACGATCAAGAGATGGATTCAATCATTAATGAATTCTTATCTACATTTGAATCCTCTCCCATTGGACTTGACATGGAGATTAAAGAAGAAGAAGCACAAGCTCCCATGCTCCTGGTGAACAATGAAGAAGAAATTGAATCAGAAGAAAGCTACCAAGAGGAAGAGGTTGAAATTGAGAAAACTTGCAAAGAGGTGGAAGTTGTCAGAGAAGAGCACAAGGGGGTGAAGCTTCCACGTTCATTCGAAACACCTCCCCCTAAGTTGCCACCATCCTTCACAACATTCAGTGGGTAAAATTCATATCCTTAGCTTTCTAATTCCACTTGAATATGGTCTACTGGAGACGGATGGTCAACTTAGAGCTCTTTGTGGCATTAAGAGCAAGAAATGATTGTAAAAGCATTATTATGGTTGGAAGCTCAAAGTTTAAATGCAAGGGTTGGTATAGAGCTCAGTTGAATAGGTCTAGGAAGTTGTTTGGCTGCTTCAGTGAGAATTCAGACTGCTTGCACCCGGATAGAACAATATTGCTCAACAAGAAGACGGGTGCAAAAGCAAAGTTGGGACCCTGGAATTTAGTCTAGCTATCAATACTCTGGGGCCTTGTCACTTGCTTAGCTTGCTTGAAGGCTTTCTGCACCTAGTTGGGATCCCGGAGGCTGTGGGAATTCCAAACATTGGTGGATATTTTTAGATGAATCAAGCACAGCATCTAACAGGAAGCTCATCAAATGTCAACTTAGGACTTCAAAAGTGCTAGTGGAGACAACCCAATGGTATAATCATTCTCTTTTTAGTTTTAATTTTAGTCTGTTTTGAATTTTTATTGAACTTGAAATTTTTGCATGACATTCATTGCATTTTGCATTTATGCATACTGCATAAAAAAAATCGCACGCGACGCGACAGCGTCGCCGATGCGTCCTGTCATAGGTGCGTTGAGAAGAAACAAATTGAACAGAGAGTCACGCAAGAGCGTGGCTGAAGGTGTGCCTTGGCACATATTGATCCAGGACGGTCATGAGCTCCGCGTCATTGGAACAATGCTCCACACGTCCGCGTCAACCAATGTGCTAATCGAGAAAGTTACCAATGGCTAGATGCAGCAAATGACCAACGCAGCTCACGCGTAATCATAATATGGCTATCACGCGATCGCGTCACCTACGTGCCGCGTCACCCAATCTTGGCAAAATGAGTTTCAAACAGAAAGTTGAGCGAGCGCGCGGCTGCCCTCGCGCTAGTAGCACGAATTCACTCACGCGACCGCGTGCCTACGCGCGCATCACTTGACAATAGCACCAACCGCGCGAACGCGTCACTCATGCGTTCGCATGCCTGCGCCGCACAACTTATCCAGATTAGCCAAGATATCTTCTCTTTCTCCCAAATCTAAATCTTTTCTTTCATTCTTATTCTTCTTCTTTTTTTTTTCTTTCTTTTTTCTTTTAATTGGTATTAAAAATTTATTTGGTCTTATTCCATATTTGCTTATGATTATTTGATTTTTTTAAATTAATGCTATTTTCCATACCTTATTTACTATGCATGCTTTGTGTTTGAAAATGCCCATATGGCATTTTGCACTATTTTTAGATTTCTTTAAATCTACTACTCTAAATGCCTACTTTTCACATAACCCCTTCTCTATTTTATTATTTAAATATAATTATTTTTACAACATATTATTAATTTGAGAGACTTGGTAATCTAATTTGGACATTGAATGCTTGACCTATTCTACTCATGCCCTTTGCCGGCATGCCAATAACACCTTGCATTCAATTTTCCTCACATGAACTTGCTATATTTCCATTGTTGATTTGCCACATGTAGTCATGACCATGTGTTCACATCATTATCCATACTGTGCATTGATTACCACCTTTCTATTCTTTTCCTTGCTATAACCTTAATGCTAATTTTTCCTCATTTCTTTTAGGATGGCAAAGAAAGTAAAGAGAAGGCTACTCCTACAGGAGAAGAACAAAACAGAGCACAGCTGAGGAACCACAACCCCATCCACCTGCACATCTTCACATGCACCGAGAACGGTGCAATCTTTAAGTGTGGGGAGGTCGATACTGATCTCCACGGGTTAGTTAGTCCCTTCTCAACACAATGTTAATTTGTTCATTGTTGCATTTGCATGTTTGTTTGATTTTATGCATTTAGTCACTACTTGGTTGAAGTAATATTTTCTTTTTCAAGAAATATTTATAGTATTTCACTAATTTAAATTGAAAATTTTTTGTTAAATTTGTTTCAAGTTGTATTTGGAACATGGTTTTTGAGCCAAAGAACACACAACCCGTCAGATTTTGAGCTTATTTATATGGTTACATTATTTAACCATGATATTTTATTCTTGTGTGTTTTACTTCTCTATGATTGCAATCTGTATTTTGTTCTAGTCTATATGTCCAATATTTAGTGTATTTACATACTTGCATATGATTGAGGCCATTGTTTGATTCTAGCTCACCACTCCCAAATTAGCCTACCTTTTACATCACCCTTGTTAGACACTTTGAGCTTTTTAATCCCCTTTTGTTCTATAACCACATCACTAGCCTTAAGTAGAAAAACAAATTAAATATCCCAATTGAATCTTTGGTTAGTTTAAGACAGAGATTGTGTATCAACTAAGTATGGGGAAACTGTGGGAACATAGGTTAATAAGGGAATGTATCATGTTTTTAATTTATTTAAATATTGGAAATTTGGGAACCTACTCATGAAAAACCAAAATAGAAAAAAATAAAAAAAAATAAAAAAAATCCATGTGCATTGACAATGTTATGTTTATTTTTATGATTCAAAAAAAATATTCAATAAATAAGGGGACAAAATTACCCAAATGTTAAGCTTTAATAGAAAGAACAATGCACATGTGATAAAAGTAAAGAAATATCAAAAGTTTGGTACATGAGTATGTGATACAAAAGTGGGAATTATGGGTAGTCAGGCATGAATTCAGAGTTATATAGAGTGTGTGTGTGTGTTTATGTGAGAGCCTAGGCTATTCAATGATTCAATTTATAGCTCACTTAGCCATACATATATCCTCACCCCTGCCTTGGCCCCATTACAACCTTGAAAAGACCTCATGATGTTTGCATTGGTATACTAAATATTTGTTGATCGGTTAGCTGAAGAACAATGTTTAGAAAGCATGATTAGAGAAGATTAGAGTGAAGTACCCTATACACTTGAGAGACTAGAGTGATATACACTACCAGTGAGGGTTCAATGCTTGATTCTATGTTCCCTGCTTTCATGAGCTATCTTCTTACAAGTTTACTTGTCTTTTATTGTGTAATTTGAATTAGTGGAATTTGATTCATATTTGTCTTGGAGAACTTATTTACTATTAACAAAGTAGGTAGAAACATTTTGCATGTAGTTGCATTCACATAGATAGGTTGCATTGCATACTCTCTATCATTCCTCTTTACTTCTTTATAGCTTCTCTTGAGCTTAGCATGAGGACATGCTAATGTTTAAGTGTGGGGAGGTTGATAAACCACTATTTTATGGTTTATCTTGTGCTTAATTAAGTGGATTTTATCAACTCTTTACCCACTTATTCATATGATTTGCATGTTTTATATTTTCCTTCCTGATTCTGTGCTATGATTGAAAACATGCTTCTTTGGCTTTTATTTCCTTTTATTTTAATCCTCTCTTATTACCATTAGATGCCTTGATATGTGTGTTAAGTGATTTCAGGAATTACAGGGCAGGAATGGCTTAGAGGATGGAAATGAAGCATGCAAAAGTGGAAGGAATACAAGAAGTTGAAGGAACTGAAAAAGCTGTCAGCCTGGCCCTCTCGCACTAAAACGATCATAACTTGAACTAAAGAGATCCAAATAATGCGGTTCTACTTTTATTGAACTAAAGAGATTATTTTATAGTCAATTATTTATTTTATTTGTCCTTTAATTTACTTGTTCCCCACTTTCAAAACCCCAATTTACAAAACCCATAACCAATAATAAGAACATACCTCCCTACAATTCCTTGAGAAGATGACCCGAGGTTTAAATACTCGGTTATCAATTTTAAAGGGGTTTGTTACTTGTGACAACCAAAATGTTTGTAAGAAAGGTTGATTGCTTGGTTTAGTAACTATACTTACAACGAGAGTTTACTATAACATTTACTATAACATCAATCTTCAATTCTTCATTGACAAACAATTTAAACATTGACCGATGATTGCTTGTCGGTATAGAACTATACTTGCAACAAAGTTTTATTGAAAAATTCTGTACCAAAGAAAATCCTCGCATTTCCCTCCCTAGAATTCTACATCTAAACCTAAAATTGTGTGAATGATTGTGTAAATGATTGATTTCCCACTTCTAGCTCCACTCTGCAGAATCTAATCTAAATTTTTGGGCCTGAAACTGGGTCAAAATCAGCCAAAAAATTGCACCCAGCATTTTCTGTTTAATGCAGCACGTGACGCTCTGTCACGCGTACGCGTCGCTGGACTTTTCACTGGCCACGCGTAGGCGACAGCCACGCATGCACGTCATTTGGACATTGGCTCAGTCACGCGTACGCATCATCCACGCGTGCGCGTCACTACCAGATTCTGAAATCCCATGATTTCTTGTGTTCCTTCCATTTTTGCATGCTTCCTTTCCATCCTCTAAGCTCTTCTTGCCCTATAAATCCTGAAAACACTTAACGCACATATCACGACATTGATGGTAATAAAAGAGGATTAAAAATTAACAAATTTAAGGCCAAAGAAGCATGTTTTCAATCATAGCATAAAATTAGGAAGGAAAATGAAAAAACATGCAAATTATATACATCAGTGTGAGAATAATGGATAAAATCCACCTAATTCAATACAAAATAAACCATAAAATAGTGGTTTATCAATCTCTCCATACTTAAACATTAGCATGTTCTCATGCTAAGCTCAAGAGAAGCTACAAAGGGGTGAAGAGGGATGGTAGAATTTATTAAATGCAACCTATCTGTATGAATGGGACTAAATGCAAAATGCTTTTACCTACTTGGTTAAAAGTAAATGAATCCCCAAGAACAAATATAAACTGGATTCCACTAATTCAAATCATAAAATAAAGTACAAATATACTTGCCAGAAGAAAGCTCGTGAAAGCCTGGAACAAAGAATCGAGCATCGAACCCTCACCGGAAGTGTATACACTCTAATCACTCAAGTGTTTGAGGTTCGATTCTCTCAATTCTCAATTTAATGGACGAATACACATATCAAGAGGTCTTTTAAGGGTTGTCATGGGGTTAGGGTCAAGATAAGATTGTATATGGTTAAGTGGGCTAAAATCTCGATCCTTGATTAACCTAAACTTCCCACCTAACTTGAGACAATCCATGTAATCAGAATTTAAAACCTAACTGATGACAAGTCATCATACACCCATTTTTCTAGCTATTTTCACTTGTTTCACTAGTTTTTATGCACTTTCTTGTACTATAAGTAAGCAATTTAGAGTGGAATCGCATGTTTTATTTGAATCAAACAACCACCATTTAATTGATACTAAATCATGAGGTTTAAGCTAAATTTAATTGAATTTTAATTGATTTATAAACCTTGTGAATTTAGTGATACTTTGATTGGTTGTTTTGATTATTTGTAGGTGAAGAAAAGAAGAAAAGAATGAAGCGTGGCTTAAGAAAGCGTGGCCCAAGGAAGAAAAGAGTGTGGCGCATAGAAGGAAGGAAGCCACACTGCTCTCCACAAGAGCACACTGCCCTCCAAGGGAGCACAACAATGAACCAAGCATTCAAGGCTTCACTGTCCTGCCCTCCTTGAGAGCGGAGCACAATTCTAGGCCAAGAAATAAGGGAAGGAAAAATTCTGCCCTTCCCTCCTCAAGAGCAATTTCGGGCTCGTTATGGAAAAATTCAAGGAAATTGTTCTCCAAGTGCCACCCATGGGTTTCGAACCAAGTTCAAGAGGGAAGGAAGTAGCATTCAAATGAAAGGAAAATAAGCCAAAATTAGCTTGTTTTCAACCTCCAAGGATCGAACACAAGACCTTGAGGAAGCAAGAAACTAGGCGCTACTTTGGTGCCAAGAAAACCAAGAAAAAAGGGGCAACAAAAGCCATCCAGCAAGTTTCGAACTTGGGACCTCACCTAAGAACATGGAAAGCTTGCGCTGCCCACAAGGAGGGTAGAGCAGCATTCCTTGGTGCATGGCGCACAATTTGGCACGGCCAGCACGCACAATTGACGCGCAACAAGGGAGCTTGGGCGCGCATCCTTGGCGCATCACAGCACGGGCAGGGAAGCAAGGCACGCACCATGACACCACTGCCCTACTCTCCACAAGGGCAGGACAGCATCCTGATACCTCTCCCATACTTGGCACGTTAATTGGATCCACATGCAAGGCTTCCCTGCTCTGCCCTCCACAAGAGCAGAGCAGCCTCCTGGGAGCAATATGGGCTGAAACTCATCTAAAAATCCAATTGAATTCAATTCTTCACCCATCTTTCAAGGCCACTCAAAATTCTTAGATCCAAAATAGAAAGTGTATAAATAGGTGTTAGTTAGGATTAGAGAGGAGAGCAGATTTTCATTTTAGTTTTCATCCTTAGTCAACTTGAGAGCTGACTTTCCATTTTTCTGTTTTCTGCAATAGCTTGAGAATTGGAGGAGAGAATTCACTTCTTCTTCCTCTGATTTTTTTGTTTTCTTTACTGGGTTTTGTTTGAGTCTTGAGTGTGAAGAATTGAGGAACTTCTGTCTCAATCTCCATTCAAGATCTCTTTGATTTTTCTTACTGCATAATTGAGTTAAATTCCATTTCCTTCACTGCTGCAATCTTCAATTTCTCTTTAATTGCTTTGTGAACTTAGATCTAGGAAGGCAATTGAGATCTAGACTCTGCTATCTAGTCTCTAGAGTCCTGAGATCTGATTTTCTTTATGGTTCTTCTACTGAACCACTGCTGCATTCAAATTTCCATTTCTGTTTGAGATCTAGCCAATTTCGATTCTTCTCTTGCTTTGATAATTGTTGCAATTTAGTTTCCCTTGCTTAAATTCTAAATTCCCAGTCTTTAAATCCTTTTTTCATTCACGCAATTTATATTTCTTGCACATTAAGTTACCGCAATTTACATTTCTTGCACTTTAAGTTTCAATCATTTAATTTCTTATTCTTTAAGATTCAGCACCTTTACTTTCAGTTCTCTTTAATTTCTGCAATTCATCCCTCTCCCTTTACATTTCCTGCTATTTACGTACTGTTGGATACAAAATCACTCAACCAATACTTGATTCGCTTGACTAAATCAACCACTAAACTAAAATTGCTCAATCCTTCAATCCCTGTGGGATCGACCTCACTCCCGTGAGTTTTATTACTTGATGCGACCCGGTACACTTGCCGTTGAGTTTTGTGTTGGATCATTTTCCACACATCACTAACTACCCATTAACTATGTTTTACCTATATTCATGCATCCGGAATTTGAGTACAATACATATGCATTGCTACCATAATTTATTTTGGGGCATTTTGTCCCCTTTTATTTTTTCTCTTTTTTTTCTTTTCTTTTTATTTTTCTTTTATTTTTGGTTTTTCTTTTTCTTTTCTTTTGTTTTTCTCAATGCATATAATTAAGGTATTGAATGCATGAGCATGTCCTCAACATTCTTTTCACATTTTTACAAAAAGTATAAATATCCAATTCCCAAACTAAATGTTATCATACCCAATTTTCCCACACTTAAATCATGAACACTCTCACTAGTCTAAGCTAATCAATGACTCAAATTAGGGTCATTTATTGTTTTCGACTTAGAGTTAATGATGTACTAAAGTAAAGAATAAATGGGGTAAAATTGGCTCAACATTGGGTTGCAAAAGGTAATGAAAGGGTAAAGCCATATGGGTATGTGAGCTATAGTGAAACAAGGCCTCAATCACGTAAGTACGTGCATACATCAAACAATGAAAATATAGAATCAAGCAACACAAAGATCACAATTTTAGAGAGAACAACACCCACCAAAATAAAACATTGGTTGATAAGATGCAACCAATTAAATAGGTTCAAAATCTCACTAGTTTTGTGTGTTTGAGCTCTAAAACCATGTTCCAAATTAAATTTCTTCAAGCAATTTTAACAAAAAAATTTAATTTAAATTAGTGAAATGCTATAGAATAGTTTCTTGAAAAAGAAATTATGACTTCAACCAAGTAGTACTTAAATGCAAGCAATTAACTACACATGCAATCTATTATGCAATGCAACAACTAGCTAACAAAGGAAATGAAGTATTGGTGTTGAAAAGAAAGTAATTACCCACGGAAGTCGGTCATCAACCTTTCCACACTTAAAGATTGCACCGTCCTCGGTGCATGCCAAGATGTGTAAGTGGACGGGTTGCTACAACTGATGCGCTCTTTCCAAAGAATGTGCGGAAGATCTTGTTTATTGCCCAAGTAAGAAACTTTTCCTTTTCTCTCTTGTTGGCCAGCCTCAAAGGAGAGAAGAATAAAGAAGAAGAACCCACAAATAAAGATATGCAAACAAATAAAATATGGGTGAGCTAATGCCAAATAATAAGGAGGTTCTCAACTATATGGTAGCTACAACATGTAAGTGAGAAAATAATAGAAGCAAAAGGCATGTCAACTAAATAGCAAACAAGTCAAGAAGCACCCAAAACAATGCAAGAAATATGCAACAGTTGAGTAAGAACATTCAACACCAATAGTATAATATCAAACTTAGAAAAGAAAATAAGAACAAACAGCAAAGTTAAAATGCAATAAATGAAAGTATGCGATTGCAATAAATGAGGGAGAAGAAAGATGATTATGGAAAGGAATGAAGAAGAAGAAAGGTAGAAATAAAGGAGAACGAGAGAATAAAGAAGAAGAAAGGAGAGAAGAAAGATGAAGGAAGTAAAAGACGAAGCGACGCCTAATCGTCGACAACGCGTACGCGTGGGTTGCAGAATAAGGAAGTGACGTGTACGCGTGGAAGTGAATTGTGTTCCGCGCTCAACACTCTCACAGTGGCAGCCCAACTCTCTAGAATCAGTACGGGGTGGCAGCATCAACTCGGCAACGCGTGTGCATCGACCACGCTTACGCGTGGATAGGTGAAAATTGATGGGTGACGCATACACGTATGCGTGAGGTTGGCTATGTGCCTAGCACCACACCAGCGCAGTCTTGGCACAACTCTCTGTCCAGGCCGCGCTGTCGCGCCATTCCAGCACTGATGACATGTCATCATGTTATATTTTTCTATGCTTTTTCATAAAGGAAATTGATATTTAGTGCTTAAATATTAAATACTTTTGTGCTTAATTGGTATATTTCCTTGATCTTCTAATTTTATAAATTTTGTAGGAAATAAGTGAAAAAAAAAGCAAAATAGCATAAAATCAACTCAAAAGGAGAAAAGAAGAGTTTTGGGGCACACTTTGAAGTTAGAACACACTTTGATGCCTTAGGCCACGCTTTTAAAAGCATGGCCCATGACCAAGTAGTGCTCAAACAAGGCACCAGTGCTCAATTTGAAGAGAGCGCTAAGTTAAAATAGTTAACTTTTTCGGGCTTTTCTTAAGCCTTGTGACAACATGACCATGACTTTTTCAAAGGGCCATAACTTGAGCTACACATGTCCGATTGATGCGCTTCTTGTTGCATTGGAAAGCTAACATTTAGAGCTTTCCAACGATATATAGCAATCCATATTTGGCATGAAATTGTAGCACAAGTGAAAGGCATTGTTAAGGCCCAAAAATCAACCAAACAAGTGCTCACACAAGGGTTCGAGAGGGGAACCAAGCAAGGCCAGCGCTCAAATACTTCAGCGCTCAGTTAACTCATTTACCTTTATCGTGCTTCACCCAGAAGAAAAACAAGGCGTGACATTTGCTAGTGAAGCCACCAAGGCTCAAACCAACCACATATAGGAGCTTCCTCACAAATAAAAAGGGGTGCTGCGTGAAGAGTTTTCACTGAGCGCTAGTGCAAGGAAAATTGGTCAATTTGGCACTCACCATGGCTCGAATTTGAAGCCTCATTCCTTCACAATGGAGCGCTACGTTGGTTTTATTAACTGAGTGTTATGAAGCTATGCAATTGATCTTGGTTCAAAAGCTTGGAGAGGAAGTATTGAGCGCTCTGTTTGGTGCAAGCACTGGCGCTATACCTAGAGCTTGACATGAGCCCAAGAAAAAAGAAATTGAGCACTGCGTTGCAAAAGTTAACTGAACGCTCCCCTGGAAGGTTCCTGCACACCAAACCAACTTGAACCAAGTAACCTTGACCCATGCCTCCAAACCAATTGAACCAAGGCCATCCGGATCCATTCTTCTTCAAATCCAAAGCAAACAAAGCCCGTTATCATCACTCAAAGGCACAAGAGATAATTAGATTAGGAATTTCATTTTAATTGTAATTTGTTTTCAATTTTAATTTCACTTTTCATTTTTGTAAAAAGCCTATATAAAGGCATCAATTTCATTTTATAAGAAAGAAGGTTTGCTCCAATAGGGAGCAGTAGGAGTAGAATAGAGAGCTCTCTTTTAATTTTCCTTTTCGAATTTGAAGGATTGGAGATCAGATCTGAGATTTTTTTTGTTTTCATTTTACTTTCTTCTGCAACTTCTACTTTCCTTCTGATTTTGATTTTGGAACTCTAATTGGAGAATTCTCTTGGATCTCTCCATCATTGAGTTTTCCCTTTGATTACCTTGTTTCTGATTTTGTGAATTTAAGATTTGATCTCAATTGTCTCTTTGAATTTCATTCTGAAGCAAGTTCTCAGTTCTGTTTTAGTTCTTATGCAAATCTACACTTCTGTTTAGATCTTTTACAAGTCTCTTTGTCTATTAATTCTCTGATTTGCTGCACTTTACATTTTTAGTTCTATTTGAATCCCAGCACCCAATTCCCTTTTATTCTTCAAGCAATTTACAGTTCTCATAAATTTAGATTAAGTAATTTACATTTCTTGCACTTTAAATTTTTGCAATTTACTTTTCTTGTAATTTAAGTTTCAGCTCTTCTACTTTCTTGCTCTTTAAGTTTCAGCAATTTAATTCTTCTGCACTTTTAATTCACTGCCATTTATTTTCTATTGATCAATTTCACCCAATTCACTAATGTTAGCTTGACTAAATTAATCACCCATTAAAGTTGCTTGATCCATCAATCTCTATGGGATCGACCTTACTCTAAGTGAGTTTTACTACTTGATGCGACCCGGTACACTTGCTGGCAAGTTTTGTGTTGGATCATTTTCCAACCTATCAAGTTTTTAGCGCCGTTGCCGGGGATTGATTTAGATCAACAATGATTAAGTGGGTGAGAAGTCTATATCAAGCATTTTCTGTGTTTTTCTTCTCTGTTTTAAACTGAAACCAAGGTGTTCGTGTTTTTGCCTCACTAAGAAATTCTCATCTCTGATATGAGTAATTTCAGTTTTCACTGGTTGCGTGTTTTACAAAACTCAAATGGAGTTCAAATCATCTTATGATCAAACAAATTTTATGGGATATTACCCACTATCACCAATCTCTAATGGTGGCTGGGAATATCACCAAGAAAATACAAATTCTTAGCACCCCAATCCATGGAGATTTGCTTCAGAGACACAAGATGAGCAAGAGAAATATGGGATACCAACCACCACCACAAAATGATTCATATCATTATCCTTATGGTGGATGGGAGTATCAACATGGAATGAGGAAGTATGAACAATCAAGTAAAATGAAATATTTCCCAGAGCCACAAAGTGACTCATACTGTGATGGCACGTAAACAAATGATGGCTGGGAAAGGAAATGCAATGATTCACATTCTAATTATTCAAGAACATTATCACTTGATTGTGCTGCCAGAGCATACTTGGAAGATTGTTCATCACTTGATTATGCCTTAACACAAAGTTTCCTCCAAGATCTATACAAGTCATCCCCCTAACCACAAAATTTATCCCACAACTCACAAAACTCATTCCACACCCCTCAACACAACTTAACCACAACACATCCATGTCACTAAAATTACTCTCAACCTTCATCTCTTAAACTAGCAGTCGAGGATTACCTTCAATTGTCCAAAGAATCCTTGGAAAGCCGATGCCAAGTCATTAAAATATAAGGACAACTCTTGGAAAGACACAAACAATCCTCCTGGAAAGAAATCCTCTTCAAGAAGATGAATGGGCCCTTAGAGCAAAGGAGAACACATTCAGGATTGCCAAATGGTAAGGATGAAAAACAAACTGTGAGTGAAGATGACGAAGAAGAGGCTACTATATTAAGTGAAATTTCAATGAAGGAGGAGGTGGTGGAGGCAATTGACCCTGAGGCTATATATTCACAAAAGCTAATTGAAGTGACAATAGAACATGAAGATTCCCTCCTAAAGGACTTAATGGAAAGTCATGAAGAAGGAATGGAGGAAGATAATTGATCACCAGATTTTACTACTCCTTTCAAAAATTTAGTGAATTAGTTCTTTTGGCAAGCGCACCAAAATTATCGCCAAGTAATAACCCACAGTAGAGTGGGATTGTATCCACAAAGATTGGCAAATCCAAGCAGTTTTAATTGATTGATGAATTAGTCAAGTGGATCAATAAGATTATGAAGTGCAGAATTGTAAATGGAATAAATGTAAATGACTATAATATAAAGAAAAGCAGTAAAGTGTAGAATTAGAAATTACAGAATGTAAAGTGCTGAATCATAAATGACTTGAATGTTAATGGGAATGGGGAATTGCTGAATGTAAAATTAAGCTATAAAGAAATGGATAGATAAGAATAGGGGAATTCATTGAGATTGGGGGATGTTGTCACTTTGGATCAAATCTAGCTTATATCTTTTTCAATCATGCAACTGATTGACCTCTTGGCAATCTTGATTGATTGAGCCCCAATCCCTTGGTGACTCAATCTCTCAGATCTTGATCAATAGCCAATTCCTTGGTTTAATTGCTCATGAAGAGAGATATGCTTGGTCCCTGATTATACCACACACCCTTGTAGGTCCAGGTAGAGGGGGGATTATATGTCACGTATCCTATCACCAAAACCCAGATTCTACTCAAGTGTGAGAACGGATTTCAAGCATGGTTTCATGTTTCCTTTCCCAAGGTTCCCATAAAACCCAATTGCATTCAATCTCTTTCCCAAGATAATTGAACACTAAGCATTAAGAACAAAATTCCATCTAGCAAATCAAGAGAAGATGAAGAGAAGAAGAATTTTACTATTATCAATCCATCAAGTACAACAGAGCTCCCTCTCTCAATGAGAGGGAAGTTAGCTACTCATAGCTTGAAAAGTACTCAAAAGTGAAGTGTAAAAGTGGATCTAGAACTAACTGCTTAACCCCTATTCAATACTCTTTGGGGGTATTTATACTACTCCTAGTGAAAATAAAGAAATTACAAAAGTGAAAAAGGGAAAATTACATTTTAGAGGGAAAGAAAACACTCAATAAACGTGACTCCTTAGCTGGCGTGTGGTTGGCGCTTCATCGGCGTGCGACACTCGATCCTTCAAGTGGCACGCTCGTCCCTTGTCAACCTTGGCGTGCCACGCCTTCGAGCTCAAGTGGCACGCCCTTTGATTTTTCCACTTCGTTTGAACTAGCGTGGCACACCCAGGGTCTGGCGTGCCACGCCCTTGTTATGTGCTTGGCTAAGCTTCTCTGGAAAGTTACACTAGCGTGGCACGCCCAGGGTCTGGCGTGCCACGCCCCATTGTGAGTGAGTGGATCCTCTGTTTGGCGTGCCACGCCACGAACTCAAGTGGCACGCCCCAATGATGCTTTGGCCTCTGAATGACACTGGCGTACCACGCCTGGTTGCTCAAGTGGCACGCCCCATGTAATTGGCCTCTTTCACCCTCTCTGCAAACTTATACCAGCGTGCCACGCCTAAAGGCTGGCGTGCCACGCCCATGATCTTGTCTCGCTCCAGTAAGTGGCGTGCCACGCCTTGGCCTTCAAGTGTCACGCCAAAGTGACTTTTTGGAACTGGCGTGCCATGCCTTCGACACCAAGTGGCATGACCAAGTGAGGTTGAGAGGTTGGCGTGCCACGCCTTCGACTTCAAGTGGCACGCCCAGTCTTCAATTGCCTTCAGCCCCTTCTCTGGATCATTGTACCAGCGTGCAATGCCATGCTGCTCAAGTGGCACGCCCATGTATTTGTGCACTCTTCAAGCTTGGCGTGCCACGCCTGGGTCTTCAAGTGGCACGCCAAAGTGACTTTTTGGAACTGGCGTGCCACGCCTTCGACACCAAGTGGCATGCCGTAGTGGAGGTTCCTCTTGAGGTAGTGAGTTGGCGTGCCACGCCTTCGATTTCAAGTGGCACGCCCATAGTAGTTGGTGGGTCAGGCGTGCCACACCCAACCTGGCGTGCCACGCCCCTTTTGTTTCCTCCATTTTGCTCTCTGAAATTTTGTACTAGCGTGCCACGTCTAGTCCTTGGCGTGCCACGCCCACATGCATGCTTGGATCTCCCTTATGGAATTTAGTACTGGCGTGCCACGCTTAGCTCCTGGCGTGCCACGCCAGTGCATTTTTGTGGCGTTTGCCCCCAAGTGACATGCCAGTCTCACACGCCCAACTTCTTGTTTGTCTTCTTCCCATTTTTGATACCTTTTTCACTTGCAATTCAGCATAACTCATCTCAAAGTAGTGTACCATAATATTCATCAAATAATGCATGAATTGTACTGATCAAATGAGATTTATGCTCTTTTATGGTCTTCTTTATGCAAGAAAGAAGGGTAGATGATGCAAGTCATCAATAATCAAGAGAAGTCACACTCAATTGAAGCAGAGAAGTGCATAGAGGAATAGCTCATTGAGCCACCAATTCAAAAGGCTCTGAATGAAGATAAAATTCCAATAAACACACAGCAACCTAGTCTTGAATCCAAAGAAGTGAAGGCAACTAACAAGAGCACCAATCCTGTCCCTGATCTAGCAAGCAAGCTCAATCAAGCCATTTACAAAAGGAAGCTTGCTGAGAAGAGGCCAAAACAAGGGACAATAGCTGAATCTTCTCCCCTCTTGAGGTCATTCCTCTTAACAAACTGGAAGAAGAAGAAGAAAGTGAAGAACATGTCAACCATAGCTAACATTTCTTTTCTTTGCTTTGTTTGCTTTCTTTGTTTGCTTTGTTTAATTTCAATAAATTGGCATATGATTACATTCTAAATTTGGTGTGCCCTACAATAATTTGTTTCCAATCCCTTTGAATGATTGCATCAATTTTACATGGAAGTGTCACACTAAGATTCTAAGTTTGGTGTGCCACTTAATTTTCTATGTAATTCATTCAGCAACACCACTTGTCTGCATAATCATAATGCCCTTTGCAGTGTTATTTTTCTTCTTAGTTGGACAATTTTATTTTTCTCTTTGTTTTAGTCATTTACTTGTTTTTAATGCTTTCTTTTATTAACTATTTTTGTCAATACATCACCAAGAGATCCTTATTCATGACAGATTCTTTGGTTGGTGATTGTACTTAACATGCAACAGTTTCATTTAGTCTTAGTTCAAATAAAATGGACATAGGATTGCATTCTAGATTTGGTTTTGCTATGCAACAAAATTTGGTTCCAATCCTTACAAGATACTTGCATCAATTACAAGTAAAAGTGTCACACTAAGTTTGGTGTGCCACTTATCTTTTATGCAATGTATTATGCACACCCTCTTATTTTTGCAATCTCAATGTCTCTGTCTTTTGTCCCTTGATTGTTATCCTCAATTTTGCTTGCTTAAAACACATGTACTGTTGACATTTTATTGTGTAAGACACTCATGATCCATCTTAGCCCCATAGCCATTGTTCTAATTGTTGCTTGAGGATGAGCAAGCATTCTGAGTATTGGTATGAGAAGAAGGAAGAATAGAAGGAAAAGGACAACAATAGAGAAGATGAACTACAAGGTTGTAAAGTTTTTTCCTCTCATTTGTTTTCAGCACTTTAAATTGCATGATTGTCTTTATCTTTCCTGTTTACATGTGTGGTATGAATAAGCATAGCCTGAATTTTGATTTGTAACATGTTGCTATGCCAACTATGACTACCAACTTGGATTCTGTGAGTCCAAAAGCAATAAATTGTCATGATCATGAACAAACAAGGAATTAAAGATGAACTTAGCATGTGCATACAAGTATTGGAAGGCTAGTATAATTAAATGTTGCTCAATTGCATTAGATCTAAATTAATTGAAGTTTTCATCTAGAACATTTTGTGAAATCTTTTGAAATCATGAAAACCTTGAAAAAGCAAGTGCAAATTAAGGCAAGAAAGAAAAAGGGAAAGAATGAAAAAGCTGAAGGCTCTGAGCACCAATGGCAATTAAGTTAAGTACTTGTGGTATTTATGTATCAAGCAAAATGCTTAAAAACAAAACACTTAGAGTCAAGGTTAGGCTCAAGTGCAAATGCACTCCCTCAAAGCCCAGGGCTCTGAGCATCAATGATTAGAGAGTTAAGAAAAGAAACAAATGAGCTTAATGAAGTCCCTAATTAAATGCTTGTGATGCTTATGTATCAAGTGGTAATACTTGGAAACAAAGCATTTAGAAGTCATAGCTTTCTTATCAACTCATGGGGCAAAGCACCCAAAAGGAGAAGCTAATAAGAAAATCAAAAGCTTGTTTCAAGGGAGAATTATAAGGAAAAGATTCCATAAATTGAGTTAGATAGACGCATCAATCATTTATATTTCTTTTGTGATTGTGGCATTCATAGAAAACTTGCCAACCATGAACATTAACCTGCTATTCTTCTCACCTTGGATTGTCAATCTTTATTGCATGATTCTTTTCTTGCTTGGGGACAAGCAAGGTTTAAGTTTGGTGTTGTGATGACATGTCATCATGTCATGTTTTTCTATGCTTTTTCATACAAGAAATTGATAATTAGTGTTTAAATATTAAATGCTTTTGTGCTTAATTGGTATATTTCCTTGATCTTTTAATTTTATAAATTTTGTAGGAAATAAGTGGAAAAAGAAGCAAAATAGCATAAAATCAACTCAAAAGGAGAAAAGAAGAGTTTTGGGGAACACTTTAAAGTTAGAACACACTTTGAAGTTAGGAGCTCTTTCGATCATGTTTTTATGATTGAACCCTCTTTGGGAGGCTGGCCTCTCAGCCATGCCTAGACCTTGTTCTTATGTATTTTCAACGGTGGAGTTTCTACACACCATAGATTAAGGTGTGGAGCTCTGCTGTACCTCGAGTATTAAAGCAATTACTATTGTTCCTCTATTCAATTCAGCTTATTCTTGTTCTAAGATATCACTTGTTCCTCAACTTGATGAATATGATGATCCGTGACACTCATCATCATTCTCACCTATGAACGTGTGCCTGACAACCACCTCCGTTCTACCTTAGATTGAGTGGATAACTCTTGGATCCCTTAATCGGAATCTTCGTGGTATAAGCTAGAATTGATGGCGGCATTCAAGAGAATCTAGAAGGTTTAAACCATTTCTATGGTATTCTGAGTAGGATTCAAGGATTGAATGACTGTGACGAGTTTGAAACTCCTGAAGGCTGGGCGTTAGTGACAGACGCAAAAGAATCACTGGATTCTATTCCAACCTGATTGTGAACCGACAGATGATTAGCCGTGCTGTGACAGAGCGCGTTGAACATTTTCACTGAGAGAACGGGACTGTAGCCATTGACAACAGTGATGCCCAACATACAGCTTGCCATGGAAAGGAGTAAGAAGGATTGGATGAAGACAGTAGGAAAGCAGAGAGACGAAAGGGACAGAGCATCTCCATACGCTTATCTGAAATTCTCACCAATGAATTGCATAAGTATCTCTATCTTTATTTTATGCTTTATTCATAAATCATCTATAACCATTTGAATCTGCCTGACTGAGATTTACAAGATGACCATAGCTTGCTTCATACCAAAAATCTCCGTAGGATCGACCCTTACTCGGGTAAGGTTTATTACCTGGACGACCCAGTGCACTTGCTGGTTAGTTGTGCGAAGTTGTGATAAAGAGTTGAGATTACAATTGTGCGTACCATGTTGATGGTGCCATTGATGATCACAATTTCGTGCACCAACAAGCAACAATTTAAGTTTGGTGTTGTGATGTGTGAGCATCTTGTTCCCTTTTTCCCTTTATTTTCAAGTTGTTTTTAGTTAGAATTTATTAAGTTTTATTATATTTTAGTGCAAAAATCCTCTTTGGATGCTACCTTGAGTTTTTCTGGTGTTTTTATGACTTCAAGTGAAATTTGGAGCAAGTTGGCAGAGTTTTGTGCTAAAAGAAAAAAAGTTGAAGCATTCCCCCCGGGCGCTAAACGCCATGCAACTTCTGTCCCCTTTGGGCGCTAAATGGCCAACCGGCATTTAGCACTAGACAAGTCATGTTCAGAAATCAGATTCCAACACAAAACTCACTGACAAGTGTACTGGTGGACGAAATTGTGATCCTCAAAATTGGTCTCTTTGTATTCGTGTGAAATCAAAAATACCCCAAAGAGATCATGGTGTGATAAATTGGGATCTTAATAATCCCTGGTGTGATCATAACTCCGTTCAACTTAACCAGCAAGTGTACTGGGTCATCCAAGTAATACCTTACGTGAGTAAGGGTCGATCCCACAGAGATTGTTGGTATGAAGTAAGCTATGGTCACCTTGTAAATCTCAGTTAGGCAGATTAAATGGTTATGGGTTTCGAAAATTAATAATTAAACAGAAAATAAAATAAGATAGAAATACTTATGTAATTCAATAGTGGAAATTTCAGATAGGCGTGTGGAGATGCTAGAATCCTTTCGAATCCCTACTTTCTTATTGCTCTCATCCAATCCTTCTTACTCCTTTCCATGGCAAGCTGTATGTAGGGCATCACCATCATCAATGGCTACTTTTAATCCTCTCGGGAAAATGGTCCTATGCGCTGTCACTGCACGGCTAATCGTTTGGAGGCATCACCCTTGTTTATAGCTACATCCCATCCTCTCAGTGAAAATGGTCCAAATGCTCTGTCACAGCACGGCTAATCATCTGTCGGTTCTCAATCAGGTTGGAGTAGAATCCATTGATTCTTTTGCGTTTGTCATCACGCCCAGCCTTCAGGAGTTTGAAGCTCATCACGGTCATTCAATACCGAAATCCTACTCGGAATACCACAGACAAGGTTAGACTTTCCGGATCCCC
This sequence comes from Arachis hypogaea, assembly GCF_003086295.3. Classification (NCBI taxonomy): domain Eukaryota; kingdom Viridiplantae; phylum Streptophyta; class Magnoliopsida; order Fabales; family Fabaceae; genus Arachis; species Arachis hypogaea. Next base: position 92,470,818 of record NC_092038.1, on the reverse strand, counting down.
ATGAATGCGACCATCTATCTAGCTTATACCACGAAGATTCTGTTGGGGAATCTAAGAGATATGCGCCCGGCCTAAGGTAGAACGGAAGTGGTTGTCGGTCACGTGCGTTCATAGGTGAGAATGATGATGAGTGTCACGGATCATCACATTCATCAAAGTGTTGTGCAATGAATATCTTGGAATAAGAATAAAAGAGAATTGAATAGAAAGTAATAATAATTGTATTGAAACTTGAGGTACAGCAGAGCTCCACACCCTTAATCTATGGTGTGCAGAAACTCCACCGTTGGAAATACATAAGTGAAAGGTTCAGGCATGGCCGAATGGCCAGCCCCCATGAAGGTGATCAAAAGACCGAATGGTCAAAAGATGACTAATACACAGTAAAAAGTCTTATTTATACTAAACTAGCTACTAGGGTTTACATGAGTAAGTAATTGATGCATAAATCCACTTCCGGGGCCCACTTGGTGTATGTTTGGGCTGAGCTTGATCTATCCACGAGCTGAGGTGTTTATTGGAGTTGAACTCCAAGTTATAACGTGTTTTGGGCGTTCAACTCCGGATCATGACGTGTTTCTGGCGTTTAACTCCAGACAGCAGCATGTACTTGGCGTTGACGTCATCAATTCCAAATAAAGTATGGACTATTATATATTGCTGGAAAGCTCTGGATGTCTTCTTTCCAACGCCGTTGAGAGCGCGCCATTTGGAGTTCTGTAGCTACAGAAAATCCATTTCGAGTGCAGGGAGGTCAGATTCCAACAGCATCAACAGTCCTTTTGTCAGCCTTTTTCAGAGTTTTGCTCAAGTCCCTCAATTTCAGCCAGAAATTACCTGAAATCACAGAAAAACACACAAACTCATAGTAAAGTCCAGAAATGTGAATTTAACATAAAAACTAATGAAAACATCCCTAAAAGTAGCTTGAACTTACTAAAAACTACCTAAAAACAATGCCAAAAAGCGTATAAATTATCCGCTCATCACAACACCAAACTTAAATTGTTGCTTGTCCGCAAGCAACTAAAAATCAATTAGGATAAAAAGAAGAGAATATACTATAAATTCCAAAATATCAATGAATATTAATTCTAATTAGATGAGCGGGACTTGTAGCTTTTTGCTTCTGAACAGTTTTGGCATCCCACTTTTTCCTTTGAAGTTTAGAATGATTGGCTTCTCTAGGAACTTAGAATTTTGGATAGTGTTATTGACTTTCCTAGTTAAGCATGTTGATTCTTGAACACAGCTACTTATGAGTCTTGGCCGTGGCCCTAAGCACTTTGTTTTCCAGTATTACCACCGGATACATAAATGCCACAGACACATAACTGGGTGAACCTTTTTAGATTGTGACTCAGCTTTGCTAGAGTCCCCAGTTAGTGGTGTCCAGAGCTCTTAAGCACACTCTTTTTTCTTTGGATCATGACTTTAACCACTCAGTATCAAGTTTTTCACTTGGACCTTCATGACACAAGCACATGGTTAGGGACAGCTTGATTTAGCCGCTTAGGCCTCGATTTTATTTCCTTGGGCCCTTCTATCCATTGATGCTCAAAGCCTTGGATCCTTTTTACCCTTGCCTTTTGGTTTTAAGGGCTATTGGCTTTTTCTGCTTGCTTTTTCTTTTTCTTTCTATTTTTTTCGCCATTTTTTTCGCAAGCTTTTCTTTTTCCACTGCTTTTTCTTGCTTCAAGAATCAATTTCATGATTCTTCAGATCATCAATAAAATTTTTCTTTGTTCATCATTCTTTCAAGAGCCAACAGTTTTAACATTCATAAACAACAAGATCAAAAATATGCACTGTTCAAGCATTCATTCAAAAAATAAAAAGTATTGTCACCACATCAATATAATTAAATTAAATTCAATGATAAATTCGAAATTCATGTACTTCTTGTTCTTTTGAATTAAAACATTTTTCATTTAAGAGAGGTGAAGGATTAATGGATTTTATTCATAGCTTTAAGACATGGTTACTACATACTAATGATCATGAAGTAGAGACACAAAACATAGATAAACACAACATAAAAAAAAAAACGAAAAACAGAAAGAAATAAGAACAAGGAATGAATCTACCTTTAGTAGCGTCTTCTTCTTGAAGGACCAACAATGTCCTTAAGCTCTTCTATGTCCCTTCCTTGCCTTTGTTTCTCCTCCCTCATTGCTCTTTGATCTTCTCTTATTTCATGGAGAATGATGGAGTGCTCATGATGTTCTACCCTTAATTGTTCCACGTTGTGGCTCAAACCTTCTAAGGAAGTGTTGAGTTGTTCCCAATAGTTATTGTGAGGAAAGTGCATCCCTTGAGGCATCTCAGGGATTTCTTGATGATGAGCTTCCTCATGCATCTCTTGAGAACCATGAAGGATCTCTCTTGCTTTCTCCATCCTCTTCTTGGTGATGGGCTTATCCTCTTCAATGGAGATGTCTCCTTCTATGATAACTCCAGCTGAGTAACATAGATGGCAAATAAGGTGAGGAAAAGCTAGCCTTGCCATGGTGGAGGGCTTGTCGGCTATTTTGTAGATTTCATTAGAGATGACCTCATGAACTTCTACTTCCTCTCCAATCATGATGCTATGAATCATGATGGCCCGATCCACAGTAACTTCAGATCGGTTGCTAGTAGGAATGATGGAGCGTTGAATGAACTCCAACCATCCTCTAGCCATAAGCTTGAGATCCAGTCTTCTTAGTTGGACTGGCTTGCCTTTGGAGTCTCTCTTCCATTGAGCTCCTTCCACACATATGTCCGTAAGGACTTGGTCCAACCTTTGATTAAAGTTGACCCTTCTAGTGTAGGGGCGTGCATCTCCTTGCATCATGGGCAAGTGGAACGCCAACCTCACATTTTCCGGACTAAAATCTAAGTATTTCCCCCGAACCATTGTGAGATAATTCTTTGGATTCGGGTTCATACTTTGATCATGGTTCCTAGTGATCCATGCATTGGCATAGAACTCTTGAACCATTAAGATTCCGACTTGTTTCATGGGGTTGGTTAAGACTTCCCAACCTCTTCTTCGGATTTCATGTCGGATCTCCGGATACTCATTCTTCTTGAGCTTGAAAGGGACCTCAGGGATCACCTTCTTCTTTGCCACAACATCATAGAAGTGGTCATGATGGCTCTTGGAGATGAATCTTTCCATCTCCCATGACTCGGAGGTGGAAGCTTTTGTCTTCCCTTTTCCTTTTCTATAGGATTCTCCGGCCTTGGGTGCCATTGATGGTAGTGGAAAAACAAAAAGCTTATGCTTTTACCACACCAAACTTAAAATATTGCTCGTCCTCGAGCAATAGAAGAAAGAAGAGAAGAAGAAGAAGAAGAGAATATGGTAGAGAGGGACAGATGTAGGTTCGGCCAAGGTGAAGAAGAGGGGGTTGTGTTGTGTGAAAATGAAGTAGAATGGAAGGGTATATATAGGGAGAGGGGGTAGTGTGTATTCGGCCATTTAGGGTGGGAATGGGTGGGAAAATGGTTTTGAATTTTTGAAGGTAGGTGGGGTTTATGGGGAAGAGTGGATGAATGTGAGTGGTGAAAGGGGTGATTGGGAAGAGGAATTGAGGTGATTGGTGAAGGGTATTGGGAAGTGTGACATGGGGAAGAGTAATCACAAAAATAGGATTAGGAGGTAAGGTGGGAATATAGTAGGTGGGGATCCTGTGGGGTTCACAGATCCTGAGGTGATCCTGTGGGGTCCACAGATCCTGAGGTGTCAAGGAATTCCATCCCTGCACCAAATAGGCATTTAAATTGCCTTTGCACACCATTCTGGCGTTTAAACGCCGTGTGGTGCACATTCTGGGCGTTCAACGCCCATGTAAAGCATGTTTCTGGCGTTGAACGCCAGTTTCATGCTTGTTACTGGCGTTCAGTGCCAACTTTTCTTCTCTAGGCACATTCCTGGCGTTCAGCGCCAGAATGTTGCTTGTTTCTGGTGTTTAGCGCCAGAATGATGCTCTGTTCTGGCGTTGAACGCCGGCCAGATGCATCTTATTGGCGTTGAACGCCAGCCTGTGCTTCTTCCAGGGTGTGAATTTTTTCTTCTGCTGTTTTTGATTCTGTTTTTACTTTTTATGATTTTTTCGTGACTCCTCATGATCATGTACCTAATAAAACATAAAATAACAATAAAATAAAAATTAGATAAATAAAATTGGGTTGCCTCCCAACAAGCGCTTCTTTAATGTCAATAGCTTGACAGTGGCTCTCATGGAGCCACAAAGGTGATCAGGTCAATGTTGTATAGTCCCAACACCAAACTTAGAGTTTGGATATGGGGTCTTAACACCAAACTCTAAGTTTGGTTGTGGCCTCGCAACACCAAACTTAGAGTTTGACTGTGGGGGCTCTTCTTGACTCTGAACTGAGAGAAGCTCTTCATGCTTACTCTCTTTTGTCACAGAGGGATGGCCATGTGCCTTAAACACAAGGTAGTCCCCATTCAATTGAAGGACTATTTCACCTCTGTTGACATCTATCACAGCTCCTGCTGTGGCTACGAAAGGTCTTCCAAGGATGATGCATTCATCCTCTTCCTTCCTAGTGTCTAAGATTATGAAATCAGTAGGGATGTAAAGGCCTTCAACCTTTACTAACACGTCCTCCACTATTCCATAAGCTTGTCTCAATGACTTGTCTGCCAATTGTAATGAGAACAAGGCAGGTTGTACCTCAATGATCCCCAGCTTCTCCATTACAGAGAGTGGCATAAGATTTATCCCTGACCCCAGATCATATACAGCCTTTTCAAAGGTCATGGTGCCTATGGTACAAGGTATTAAGAACTTGCCAGGATCTTGTTTCTTTTGAGTTAGAGTTTGCTGAATCCAGGTGTCTAGTTCATTAATGAGCAAGGGAGGTTCACTTTCCCAAGTCTCATTACCAAACAACTTGGCATTCAGCTTCATGATAGCTCCTAAATATTGAGCAACTTGCTCTCCAGTCACATCTTCATCTTCTTCAGAGGAAGAATAGTATTCAGAGCTCATGAATGGCAGAAGGAGATTTAATAGAATCTCTATGGTCTCTATGTGAGCCTCAGATTCCTTTGGATCCTTAATAGGAAACTCCTTCTTGCTTGAGAGACGTCCCAGGAGGTCTTCCTCACTAGGATTTTCGTCCTCCTCCTCCCTTGTGCATTCGGCCATATTGATCACATCAATGGCCTTGCACTCTCCTTTTGGATTCTCTTCTGTATTGCTTGTGAGAATACTGGGAGGAGTTTCAATGATTTTCTTACTCAACTGGCCCACTTGTGCCTCCAGATTTCTGATGGAGGATCTTGTTTCACTCATGAAACTTAAAGTGGCCTTTGATAGATCAGAGACTAGATTGGCTAAATTAGAAGTGTTTTGTTCAAAATTCTCTGTCTGTTGCTTAGAAGATGATGGATAAGGCTTGCTATTGTTCAGCCTATTGCATCCACCATTGTTAAAGCCTTGTTGAGGTTTTTGTTGATCCTTCCATGAAAAATTTGGATGATTTCTCCATGATGAGTTATAGGTGTTTCCATAAGGTTCACCCATGTAATTAACCTCTGCCATGGCAGGGTTCTCAGGATCATAAGCTTCTTCAGAAGCTGCCTCTTTAGTACTGTTGGATGCATTTTGCCATCCAATCAGACTTTGAGAAATCATGTTGACTTGCTGAGTCAACACTTTGTTCTGAGCCAATATGGCATTCAGAGCATCAATTTCAAGAACTCCTTTCTTTTGAGGTATCCCATTATTCACGGAATTCCTCTCAGAAGTGTACATGAATTGGTTGTTTGCAACCATGTCAATGAGTTCTTGAGCTTCTGCAGGTGTTTTCTTTAGGTGAATAGATCCACCTGCAGAATGGTCCAATGACATTTTCGAAAATTCAGACAGGCCATAATAGAATATATCTAATATGGTCCATTCTGAAAACATGTCAGATGGACATCTTTTGGTCAGCTTCTTGTATCTTTCCCAAGCTTCATAGAGGGATTCACCATCTTTTTGTTTGAAGATTTGAACATCCACTCTCAGCTTGCTCAGCTTTTGAGGAAGAAAGAATTTATCCAAGAAGGCAGTGACTAGCTTATCCTAAGAGTCCAGGCTATCCTTGGGTTGTGAATCCAACCATATTCTAGCTCTGTCTCTTACAGCAAAAGGGAAAAGCATGAGTCTGTAGACTTTAGGATCAACTCTATTCGTCTTTACAGTCTCACAAATCTGCAAGAACTCAGTTAAAAACTGGTAAGGATCTTCAGATGGAAGTCCATAAAACTTGCAGTTTTGTTGCATTAAGGCAACTAGCTAAGTTTTCAGCTCAAAATTATTGGCTCCAATGGCAGGAATGGAGATGCTTCTTCCACCAAATTTGGACGTTGGCTTTGTGAAGTCACCAAGCATTCTCCTTGCATTATTATTATTTTCGGCTGCCATCTCCTTCTCTTGTTCAAAAATTTCTGAAAGGTTGTTTCTGGATTGTTGTACTTTAGTTTCTCTTAGTTTCCTTTTCAGAGTCCTTTCAGGTTCAGTATCAATTTCAACAAGAGTGCCTTTTTCCCTGTTCCTGCTCATATGAAAGAGAAGAAAATAAGAAAAGAAGAGGAATCCTCTATTTCACAGTATAGAGATTCCTTTATGTTAGTAGAAGAAGAAAGGGGTAGAAGAAAGAAAAGTGAAGAATCCAAACACAAGGGATAGATTGGGTTCGGATTTTTAGATGAAGAGAGGTGAAGAGAAGTGTTAGTAAATAAATAATTAAATAGAATAAGAAAAGAGAGGGGAAATTTCGAAAAAAATTTTGAAAAAGGGATTAGTAATTTTCGAAAATTAAAGATAAGATAAGATTAAAATTAAAATTTAGAACAAAAAGAATTTTTGAAAAAGAGGTGAGATATTTTCGAAAATTAGAGAGGGAAAAGTAGTTAGGTGGTTTTGAAAAATATAAGAAACAAACAAAAAGTCAAAGAGTTGGTTGAAAAAGAAATTAAAATGAAATTTTAAAAAGATAAGAAGATAAGAAGTTAGATAAGATATTTTGAATCAAATTTTGAAAAAGATAAAATTTTTGAAAAAGATAAGATAAAAGATAAAAAGATTTAATTCAAAAATTTGAAATTACTTACTTCACTAACAAGAAACTTCAAGATAAGATTCTAGAACTTAAAGATTGAACCTTTCTTAACAAGAAAGTAACAAACTTCAAATTTTTGAATCAATCACATTACTTGTTAGCTAATTTTCGAAAATATGATGTAAAAGATAAGAAAAAGATTTTGAAAAGTATTTTAAAAAAAAATTCGAAAATTAATAAGAAAAAAGGAAAAGATTTAATTTTTTAAAAAGTTTTGAAAAGATAAGATTTTTTAAAATTGAAAATTTGACTTGACTTGTAAGAAACAACTAATTTTTAAAATTTTTGACTAAGTCAACTCAAATTTTCGAAAATTAGGAGATAAAAAAGGAAAAGATATTTTTTTGATTTTTGAATTTTTTTATGATGAGAGAGAAAAACACAAAAATGACCCAAAATATGAAAATTTTGGATCAAAACACAAGATGCATGCAAGAACACTATGAATGTCAAGATGAACACCAAGAACACTTTGAAGATCATGATGAACATCAAGAACATAATTTTGAAAAATTTTTGATGCAAAGGAAACATGCAAGACACCAAACTTAGAAATCTTTAATGCATGGACTCTAACAAACGAAAAATGCATATGAAAAACAACAAACAACACAAAACAAGAAATCATCAAGATCAAACAAGAAGACTTGTCAAGAACAACTTGAAGATCATGAAGAACACTATGAATGCATGGAATTTCGAAAAATGTAAGAAAAATTTTTAAAGCATGCAATTGACACCAAACTTAAAAATTGACTCAAGACTCAAACAGGAACACAAAATATTTATGATTTTTATGATTTTATTAATTTTTTTGGATTTTTATTAATTTTTTTGAAAATAAAGTTTGGAAAAACGAAAAAGAAAAGAAAAATTTTGAAAAAGATTTTTGAAAAAATTTTTGAAAAGAAAATTACCTAATCTGAGCAACAAGATGAACCGTCAGTTGTCCATACTCGAACAATCCCCGGCAACGGCGCCAAAAACTTGGTGGACGAAATTGTGATCCTCAAAATTGGTCTCTTTGTATTCGTGTGAAATAAAAAATACCCCAAAGAGATCATGGTGTGATAAATTGGGATCTTAATAATCCCTGGTGTGATCATAACTCCGTTCAACTTAACCAGCAAGTGTACTGGATCATCCAAGTAATACCTTACGTGAGTAAGGGTCGATCCTACAGAGATTGTTGGTATGAAGCAAACTATGGTCACCTTGTAAATCTCAGTTAGGCAGATTAAATGGTTATGGGTTTCGAAAATTAATAATTAAACAGAAAATAAAATAAGATAGAAATACTTATGTAATTCAATAATGGGAATTTCAGATAGGCGTGTGGAGATGCTAGAATCCTTTCGAATCTCTACTTTCTTATTGCTCTCATACAATCCTTCTTACTCCTTTCCATGGCAAGCTGTATGTAGGGCATCACCATCATCAATGGCTACTTTTAATGCTCTCGGGAAAATGGTCCTATGCGCTGTCACTGCACGGCTAATCGTCTGGAGGCATCACCCTTGTTGATAGCTACATCCCATCCTCTCAGTGAAATGGTCCAAATGCTCTGTCACAGCACGGCTAATCATCTGTCGGTTCTCAATCAGGTTGGAGTAGAATCCATTGATTCTTTTGCGTTTGTCATCACGCCCAGCCTTCAGGAGTTTGAAGCTCGTCACGGTCATTCAATACCGGAATCCTACTCGGAATACCACAGACAAGGTTAGACTTTCTGGATCCCCATGAATGCCGCCATATATCTAGCTTATACCACGAAGATTCTGTTGGGGAATCTAAGAGATATGCGCCTGGCCTAAGGTAGAACGGAAGTGGTTGTCAGTCACGTGCGTTCATAGGTGAGAATGATGATGAGTGTCACGGATCATCACATTCATCAAAGTGTTGTGCAACGTATATCTTGGAATAAGAATAAAAGAAAATTGAATAGAAAGAAATAATAATTGTATTGAAACTTGAGGTACAGCAGAGCTCCACACCCTTAATCTATGGTGTGCAGAAACTCCACCGTTGGAATTACATAAGTGAAAGGTTCAGGCATGGCCGAATGGCCAGCCCCCATGAAGGTGATCAAAAGACCGAATGGTCAAAAGATGACTAATACACAGTAAAAAGTCTTATTTATACTAAACTAGCTACTAGGGTTTACATGAGTAAGTAATTGATGCATAAATCCACTTTCGGGGCCCACTTGGTGTATGTTTGGGCTGAGCTTGATCTATCCACGAGCTGAGGTGTTTATTGGAGTTGAACTCTAAGTTATAACGTGTTTTGGGCGTTCAACTCCGGATCATGACGTGTTTCTGGCGTTTAACTCCAGACAGCAGCATGTACTTGGCGTTCAACGCCAAGTTACGTCATCAATTTCCAAATAAAGTATGAACTATTATATATTGATGGAAAGCTCTGGATGTCTACTTTCCAACGCCGTTGAGAGTGCGCCATTTAGAGTTTTGTAGCTCCAGAAAATCCATTTCGAGTGCAGGGAGGTTAGATTCCAACAACATCAGCTGTCCTTTTGTCAGCCTTTTTCAGAGTTTTGCTCAAGTCCCTCAATTTCAGCCAGAAATTACCTGAAATCACAGAAAAACACACAAACTCATAGTGAAGTCCAGAAATGTGAATTTCACATAAAAACTAATGAAAACATCCCTAAAAGTAGCTTGAACTTACTAAAAACTACCTAAAAACAATGCCAAAAACCGTATAAATTATCCGCTCATCATGTACCGAGTCGCATCAAGTAGTAATTACTGACATGATGAGGTCGATCCAACAGGGATTGAAGGATTGAGCAATTTTAGTTAGGTGGTTGATTTAGTCAAGCAAACAGTTGATAATTTGAGTTGTATTGTAACCAACGGAAACTAAATTTGCATGAAAGTAAAAGGGAGAAGGGAATTGACAGCAAAGGAAAGAGCAGAAGAAGTAAAAGAGCTGAATCTTAAAGTGCAAGTAATTTAAATGACTGAAACTTAGATTGCAAGAAATGTAAATAGCTAAAGCTTAGAGTGCAAGAAATGTAAACAGCTAGAATAGTAAAGGGATGTGGGAGCTGGGATTTAGAATTCAACAAGAGAATGTAAAGAGCAGTAGATAAAGAAGTAGAAGATGAAGTAAATTGTAGCAGATCTCAACTTAAATGGAAAAGTTGCTTGAAGAACACAACAGAAAGTAAACTCAGCTCAAATTTGAAATCTAAAAGAGAAATTAGAGATCTCAGGGGAGCAATGAGATTAGCAAGTAGAGCTAGATCTCAATTTCTTCCTTGACCAATCAGAGAACAATTTGCAGAAGAAAAGTAAATGGAACAGCAAATAAAACTCAGATCTTATTCTTATAACAATTGAGAAGAGAGGTAAAAGATGATTCTCAAGCTTATAATCAGTGAAGCTCTTCAATCTCAATTCAAATTCCAAGAACAGATAGCAAGAGTTGCAGAAGAAATGAAAATGAAGATAGAAAGCTAAATCCAATTCCCAATCCTTAGAATTATGCAGAAGAAAACAAAGATGAATTGCAGATGAAAGATTGAAACAGAATTCCTTTAATCTCAATCCAAAATTCAGAAACAGAAAGTAAAAGTTGCAAAAGCAAGAATAATGAAAAAGAAAACTCAGATCTCAATCCAAATTCCCAAATTCAAAGTTAAAATGTAAAAGTAAGCCAAAAATAAAACTAAAAATAAAAGAAGGTTCAAAAGTGAATAGTAAAAGTCCTCTTCAAATCAAACTAACTCCTATTTATACACTTTCTAATTTTATTCTTCAGACTTTGGAGTGGGCTTGTCAAAATTGGTGAAAAATTGGATCCAACTTGGCTTTTAATTGCAATTTAGCCCAGGGCCACCTTCTAGGGGAGCGCTCGGTTAACTAATGTAGCGCAGCGCTCCCTTTGGTTTGTGTTTCGCCTTGTGTTGTTACGTCCTCAGTCTTGCACTCTAGTGCTCGGTTAACTAATGTAGCATAGCGCTTAGTTCTTAGCCCAGGCTATCCAATTTTGTTGTGTGCCTTCATAGCGCTAAGTTAACTTTGTTAACTTAGCGCCCCTTGGTGCCTTGAGGTTCCCAGCTTCGAATCCTGGTGAAGCCATTTTGCCCATTTCTTTTGTGAAGAGTTGTAGCACTCCTTCCTTGCCATCATGGGCTCGAACCATAGCTGGCTCCTCTTGCTAATTTCTTTTGTGGAGTAGCGCTTCCTCTTATGCCTCAGGTGCAAGATTTGAACCTTGGCTCCTTCACTAGCAACTATTGTGCCTTGATTTTCTTTTGGTGGAAGCCTGAAAAGGTTAACTAAGTTAACCGAGCGCTATGCTTTTGCCTTGTTTCAGTTGTTCCTTGTAGCGCTAGGTTAGGAGAGTTAACTTAGCACCAAGCCTTTTGCTCCCTTGGCCTTTGCTCTAGCGCTCAAATAGAGAGCGCTACGCTCAATTAGTGAGTGCTATGGCCATTGTCCTCTTGATATGCCACGCTTTTATTTCCTTAGGCCACGCTTTCCTTGTTTCTTCCTTTTCTTCACCTACAAGTAATCAAAACAACTAATCAAAGTATCACCAAATTCACAAGGTTTGTAAATCATTCAAAAACCAATTAATTCTAGCTTAAACTTCATGATTTTGTGTCAAATAAAGGGTGGTTGATTGATTCAACAAAACCATGTAAATCCACTCCAAATTACTTACTTACAATGCAAGAAAGTGCATAAAACCTAATTAAACAAGTGAAAATTGCTTGAAAAGCTAGCATAGGATGACCTGTCATCAGCAAGCTGATCCAAAGGCCCATTCTTAGAGCATCTCTAGTTGGATTTAGCTTTAATTAGTTATCCTATCTTTTATTTTTGAAATTTTTATTTTACAAACAATATCTTTTAGTTTTAGGATATAATATTTTATTTTATTTTCAAATTTTTAGGTTAGTATAAAAGGAAAAAGATTCACTCTTAGAAACGGTTCAAACTTTCGCACTTTTCAGAATCCTAGTTTTTCTCTGTAAGTCATGAGCCACTAAACCTTCTTGGTTAAGCTTAAGAGATCTATTTATTTCTATGGATTGAAACTATTACACTTCTATTTTAATTAATGCATTGATTCAATTTCATGGATTACTTTCATTCTTAATTTTATGAATCTGGGTGGAACGAGAGTGACCTTTTTTCTATATGCGTTCTTGTGATCCTCGAGAGAGGTTCTCACATGAACAACAGCTTGAAAGTAAATTCCTCCTAAATTGTTAATTACTTGAACTAATCTGGATACATGACATATAATCCATTTAGCTTTGGGTATTTAGGATTTTTGTGGGCATAAACTAGATTTGAACTTAACTCTCTAATCGGAATCAAGTGACTAAGAAATTGGCGGTTGATGAAGGTTAAAGGAAACTAAATCCCTAAGAGATTAAGATTTAGTTAATTACAGTTTCTCCTGAAATAAATCTTGCATGATTCAAATAGTTGGTAAGAAACTTTAATCCGGAAAAGTAAACATCTCTGATACCTTCATTGTTTTCTCTCACTATTTTACACCAAACGTACTATTTGCTTTCTCTAGTCTTGTTTACTATTGAATGCAGTTTAAAGCCCACCAAACTAACTTTTCCATTCACCTGACTAAACCAATCAGTTGACCATTGTCGCATAGTTCTTCAGTCCGCGTGGGATTGACCCTCACTCACCTGAGGTATTACTTGGACTACCCGATACACTTGCCGGTTCAGTTGTGGATATCCTAAAATTTGCACCAGTACACAACTGTGATTAGAGCAATGGTGATGATGATGGAGCTTGTAGGGATTCCTTAAAATTTTGTGTATATTGCTTTGAACCCTTTAAGCTGATGAATTTGTGGGAAAGAATGGAGAGAGAAGCAAAAAACATAAACACAAGCTCAATAGAAAAGAGAAAATTTTGACTCACTTTAAAGCTTTAGATACACTTAATAACCCATAATGAAAGCGTCACCCATAAAGCAAACAAGCGTGGCTCTTGAATAATGCATGAATAACGCTTAATGAAGGAATGCATGAATGTTCTAATAGCATGAATTAAAGGAAGCGTGTGTTAATGAGAAATCATGTGATGCATGTATAATTTAGCATATGAAGACATGTAAAGCAATTAAGGGGGCTATATAAAGGAATCATGTATTACTCAATGTGAATTAGAGAAAGGCATGCATTAAATGAGGATTAGAAATCATGTATATTTATGCGTTAAATAAATGAGGATGCATGAAACAAATAAAGTAAGCAAAGCATGCATTGGCTTGGAGTAATTAATCACATGAAGCATGAAATAAAAATGAAGCCAGTGTTGTACGCCAAGCAAGGGAGGTATGTAATGAAGAGTGGTCTAGCATACAACATTAATTAATGAAGCCGGCAATGGATAAAGTAAAGAGTAAGGCAAAGGATGGTGCCCTAGCGTACAACGTGATAGATTTCAGGTTGTACGTGATGGTCAACAAGTGCCCCTGGGGATGAAAAAGAACTTCACATTGTACGTGAGCTTTTGGCATTGTACTCAATTGCATGACTATTCCCTGCCAGTAGCTCTTGCTCCCTGCATTATATGTGAGAAATTTCACGTAGTACGTGCCACGCCAAAATTTTCATCATCACGCGTACACATGCAGTATGCATACGCGTGATCGTCGCTCAGCGGAGTACATGAAAACTTTCACGTTGTACGCTGGATGAGAAATGCCTCTTGGAAGTAAATAACTCAACCACGTTGTACGTGGTGCCTTCATGTACAATGTGAGAGCTTCCCCCACAAACACTTTTGGTGGAATCAGATGTTCTCCTTGATGGCTGTGCATCATGTTATGTTTTTCTATACTTTTTCATATAAAAAATTAGTTCATAATGCCCAATTATTGAGTAATTATTGTGCTTAAGTTGTATATTACTTTGATCTTTTGATTTTATGAATTTTGTAGAAAATGATGGAAAAAAAAGCAATAAAAGCACTAATAGAGATAGCACACTCACAAGGTGGCAAAAGAGTTGGAAACAAACTCAAAGAGAAGCAAAGAAGATTTGCAACCCTGACATCTTCACATTCCAACAAGAATACCTCGAGTTACAAAGCTTCGAATGAGGTGATCTCAGTGCCATTGGAAAGTAGACTTCAAGAGCTTTCCAACCATATATAACACTTTATAGTGGACACTTGATTTGAAGGTTTAAATTGCAATTTTGTCAGAGCTACACACCCGGCGTGCGGCCAGGTGTGTCTGGGCGTGGCACGCAGGGCCAAAATTCCAGCAAGCATGCCAGACTGACCTCTTCACCTTCAAAAGATCATAAATTAGGCTAAAGAAGTTTAAATGACATACTTATAGCGGCATTAGAAAGGTGACATCCAGAGCTTTACAATGATATATAATAGTTTATAGTGGACATTCATTTTGGAGATGCAACAGACCAAGCTTTCAACGAGTAAGGTTTCCCAAACCTTCAAAAGCCCAAAATGCCACTTCAATGACATTCCACATTGGACCGCTTCCTAATACTACAATTCCTTCATTTATTCTTCAATGTTTCAAGCTTCTATGAAGAGAATTAAAAGTTTACAAGCCCAAGTCAAGCCACAATTAACAATCAATCAATGCCACAAGAATCATCTAGAAGTAATTAGGAAATTTTCATTTGATTGTAATTTCTTTTGAATTTTTAATTTAGGTAGCTTATAAATAGGGCCTTAGATTCATCATTTTAGACACACCATGGAGGGGTGGAGGTGACTCCACTCCCCTTTCACTCTCATTCTCTTCTCTTCTTCAATTTCTTTCTTATACACTTTTGTAAATATTTAGTTATGAGCTTCTAATTTCCAACATTGAGAAAGAGAGCTCTATTGATATTTGATGGATTAATTTGTTTTTATTCTTCTTCTTCTCTTCATCTCTCTTTGATTTATTTAAAGGATTTTCGTTCTTCATTCTATCATTTAATCATCTTGGGAAGAGATTGAATGAACTTGGATTTTATGTGAACCTTGGAAGAGGAATCATAAAACCATGCTTGAAAATTCTTCTCACACTTGAGTAGATTTGGGTATGAATGGGATATTGTGACATTTAATCTATCCATTATTTCGGTCTAGAAAAGTGTGTGATATAATTAGGGACCATTCTTCATCTCTTCTCATGAGCAATTAAACCAAGGAATTGGCTATTGATCAAGATATGAGACATTATATTACCAAGGAATTGGGATTCAATCAATCATGATTGCCAATAGGTCAATGAGTTGCATGATTAAAGAGGAGATGAAAACTATTGATCCTAAGAATGCAATATCTCTTGATCCCAATGTTTATGGCTTTCTTTACTTTTGCATATTTGAGCCTTCTAAGTGTTTGTAGAAATGCTTCACTTGGTTTTACTTTCTAGTCATTTACTTTCTTGCATTTTACTTTCCTGTACTTTTTATTCGTTGCAGTTTACATTCTTGTACTTTAATTTTCAGTACTTTAATTTCTTGTCATTTACTTTCTTTTCACTTTATTACTTTTATTTAATTTCATGTTATTTACATTTCTTGTTGCTTATCACTCAAAATTGAATCGTCTAACTAGAATAATTAATCAACTATTGCTTGCTTAATCCGTTAATCCTCGTGGGATCGACCTCACTCTGGTAGATTTGGAACTAATAAGTTTTCTCTCCTTTTTCTCTTGATGATTTTTGGCTACAATGAGAAAATGAGGAAGCCTTGGGGGTTTTGAGGGTGTAGGGTGAGTTGTGATTGGTTGGCTTGGAGGTGGGTTAAAATAATATTAAAATATCTCATGTGTATAACTACTAAAACTAGATGTATTGGAACACTCGTAAAAAACATCTCTAAAAATTATTTTTTGAGCTACAAGCATAAATGACACTAGTAACATATTTAATATGAGAATAAAAAATGTATGATGAGGCATTAGCATTGCTAAAGTCATCAGAGAGTGCTGGTGTTAAGCTGCACCAGTAAACTGTGAACCCGGTTAAATCGATTTCCTATTTTTAACTAAAATGGACCAGGTAACCTTATAATATCATTCAAGCATTTTCTAATACTAATATAATAATAATATTGTACTATTATCTCTCTTCTCTCATGAATTGAGTCCGGTTTCTCAAACAGAGACCATTTACGAAAATTAGAATAAAAACTCCTAACCGATACGGTTCAAAAACTAGGTTCTTCGTGATTGCGTTGTCGAGCTTGTCTCAAAAGAAGCTCTAGCTTAAGGATGACATAATGACAATAAGGATTGAGATGCTTGATGATATAGCAGAGGTGTTCCCTTTAGTGATCTTCCAGTGAAATCCGTGCCTTCAGAAAAGATCTCACGTACTCGAAAAACGGGGTTGTTACAGATGGGGTTTGAGCAATCAAACCAAATGGGATACTTCCCAAGGTCCCAAAATGATTCATACTCTTATGAATAGAACAACTATCCAAATTGTGATTGGGAAGGACAAAACCAAAGTGAATTTAATGTTTCCTATCCTATCCATCAAGAGCCATCACCACTTAATTATCCAACCTCACCTCCAAATTTTTAATATCAAAATTCTTCACCACTTGAGTTTTCCTCAACACAAAATTCCTTCTAAAATCCATACAATTTAATTCATCAACCACAAAATTCTTTTCTTGGCCCACAAAACTCATCTTGTTACCCACCAAGCATATACCACTCCAACCAATTCCATTCACAAAACAACCAATTCCATTCACAAGCCAACTCTAACCAACCACCACAACCTCCCTTAGATACACTTTCTAGGCTATAACTTTTCCTTGAAGAAGGGACCATGAAGAAAAAGAGGAGGTAAGTAAATTTAGAGAAAAATTGGAAATAGAAAGAAGGGACCATGAAGAAGAAATGAGAAACTTAGCACAATTCTATGCTGAAAATCTAACCACTCTCTTTCCTTGGCTAAGGGAAGAATACAATACCACAAGAAGAGTAGTGCTAAGCAAGGAGGATGAGATCAAATGATTGGTACAAGGGATCGGAGGAATTGGAAAAACAAGAAAAAGAGGCACCCATACCAAGTGAGACTCCAATGAAAGGAGGAGGTTGTGAGCGTATATAAGCTCAGGGCTCCATATCCACAAAGGCTACTTAGGTTGACAAAGGAAGATGCAAACTCATTTCCAAAGAAAGCAATGCAAGACCGTACAAAAGAAAATGAGGAAAACAACCAAGGGAGTCCATACTCCAATGAAGAAGAGAGTTGCATAGAGGATGATTTAATTGAACAATCAATCCAAGAGGTTCTTGATAAAGAGGACACTCCAACCATCACACAACACCTAAGTCTTACAATCAAAAAAGTGAAGGCAATCAAGGAAAGCACTCAAAGAAGGATTGTGACCAAAAAACAAAAGAAAACATCCATGAAAAAGAAAAGGTCAACAAAAAGCAATCCAAACCCCACATACCCGGCGTGCAAATTGCAAATCACAATTCTTTTAGAACTACATACCCGTCGTGTGGCCAGGTGTGTCTGGGTGTGGCACGCTGGGCCAAAATTCCAGCAAACATGCCAGACTGACCTCTTCACCTTAAAAAGATCATAACTTAGGCTAAAGAAGTTTAAATGACATACTTCCAACAGCATTAGAAAGCTAACATTCAGAGCTTTACAATGATATATAATAGTTTATAGTGAACATTCATTTTGAAGATGCAACAGACCAAGCTTTCAACGAGTAAGGTTTCCCAAACCTTCAAAAGCCCAAAATGCCACTTCAATGACATTCCACATTGGACCGCTTCCTAATACTCCAATTCCTTCATTTATTCTTCAATGTTTCAAGCTTCCGTGAAGAGAATTAAAAGTTTACAAGCCCAAGTCAAGTCACAATTAACAATAATCAAGGCCACAAGAATCATCTAGAAGTAATTAGGAAATTTTCATTTGATTGTAATTTCTTTTGAATTTTTAATTTAGGTAGCTTATAAATAGGGCCTTAGATTCATCATTTTAGACACACCATGGAGGGGTGGAGGTGACTCCAGTCCCCTTTCACTCTCATTCTCTTCTCTTCTTCCATTTCTTTCTTATACACTTTTGTAAATATTTAGTTATGAGCTTCTAATTTCCAACATTGGGAATGAGAGCTCTATTGATATTTGATGGATTAATTTGTTTTTATTCTTCTTCTTCTCTTCATCTCTCTTTGATTTATTTAAAGGATTTTCGTTCTTCATTCTGTCATTTAATCATCTTGGGAAAGAGATTGAATGAACTTGGGTTTTATGTGAACCTTGGAAGAGAATCATAAAACCATGCTTGAAAATCCTTCTCACACTTGAGTACATTTGGGTATGGATGGGATATTATGACATTTAATCTATCCATTATTTAGGTCTAGGAAAGTGTGTGGTATAATTAGGGACCATTCTTCATCTCTTCTCATGAGCAATTAGACCAAGGAATTGGGATTCAATCAATCATGAATGCCAAGAGGTTAATGAGTTGCACGATTGAAGAGGAGATGAAAACTTTTGATCCTAAGAATGCAATATCTCTTGATCCCAATGTTAATTTCATTCTTAATTCTTTTTATTTACTTTTTGTCTTTAATTCTTGTTATTTACTTATGCACAATTATGGCTTTCTTTACTTTTGCACATTTGTGCTTTCCAAGTGTTTGTAGAAATGCTTCACTTGGTTTTACTTTCTAGTCATTTACTTTCTTGCACTTTACTTTCTTGTACTTTCCATTCTTTTCAATTTACATTCTTGTACTTTTATTTTCAGCACTTTAATTTCTTGTCATTTACTTTCCTTGCACTTTATTGCTTTCATTTAATTTCATGTTATTTACATTTCTCATTGCTTATCACTCAAAATTGAATCGTCTAACTAGAATAATTAATCAAATATTTCTTGCTTAATCCGTTAATCCTCGTGGGATCGACTTCACTCTTGTGAGTTTTATTACTTGATATGACCTGGTGCACTTGCCGGTAGTTATTAACGATGAAGATTAATTTTTTCGTTATCACTCCTTCAATATTCTTGCACCAAACTTTCTGTAATTTTTCATACATATTATAACACAAAATTATAACTAAAACTATGTAAAGAAATAACAAAAATTTAAAGGATACTAAGCATTGGGTTGCCTCTCAACAAACACTTATTTAACATCACTAGCTTGACGATTGTTTCTTGCTAAGGTTGAAGTTGATAGTGTTTCACCTCTTCTCCTCTCACCTTGAATTTTCCTCTTGTGTCTTCATATGTTAGCTCAAGATGCACAAAGGAAAGAACACAACTCACTGTGTATGGCAACAGTGGGTGGTGAGATAGCACTACTTTATCTCCGGGTGAAAAGTCTTCAGTAGAAATTTTTTTGTTCCTCCATCCTCTAGGCACTTTCTTCTTTGGAGTCTCCTCCTTGTTTGATAGTACACCCAATACCAAACGTAGGGTCGTTGTTAGGAGGTTTGTTGATTGCAAAGGGAGGCTTTGGTTGTAAAATCTTTGAGACTTCAATTGAGCGGTCAGCTTGCTGCTCCCTCTCTGTTTCTTCCTTTCTATTCAAGCATGAAAAAGGGACCTCTAAGAGTGATTTATTAGGTTCTTCCTTCAGATTTGGATCCTTGGCTTCAACTTTCATACAATCCTCTTGATCACTTGATTGACGCATGGTCTTGACAACATAAAAGATTTGATGCTCATCATGCTCCCTCAATATTAACTCACCATTTTCAACATCAATAAAGGCTCTTCTAGTGGCTACGAAAGGTCTTCCTTGAATGATTGAGGCATCCTCATCTTCCTCCATGTCCAGAATAACAAAATCCACTGGGAGAAAGAATTTTTCCACTTTGAACAAGACATTTTCAACCACTCCATGTGCAAGCTTCATTGATTTATCCGCAAGTTGTATAGCTATTTTTCTGGGCTTCAATTCTTAAATTTGCAATTTCTTCATCACAGATAAAGGCATTATATTAATACTTGCCCCTAAATCACTTAAAACTCTATCAAAGGTAGTATTTCCAATAGTGCAAGGAATTTGAAAACTCCCTAGATCTTTCTTTTTTGTTGGCAAGTTCCTTTGAATAATTGCACTACACTCCTTGGTCATCACCACTGTTTGGCCTCCTTTCAAAGATTTCTTCTTGGACAACAAATCCTTCATAAATTTAGCATAAAAGGGCATTTTTTCAAGAGCTTCTATGAACGGGATGTTGATATGCAAAGTCTTGAATATCTTTAAGAATTTGGAATATTGCTTCTCCTTATTTTTCCTTTGTAGTCTTTGAGGATATAGAATTCTTGGCTTGTATTTAGACACTAAAATTCTCTCTTTTGGTGGAACTTCTGTAGTTGGAGTTGATTGCTGGAGGGTGGGCTGCATGACCGACTTCCATGGGTAACTACTTTCTTTTCAACACCAATTCTTCATTTCCTTTGTTAGCTAGTTGTTGCATTGCTTAATAGCTTGCATGTGTAGTTAATTGCTTGCATTTAAGTACTACTTGGTTGAAGTAATAATTTCTTTTTCAAGAATCTATTCTATATCATTTCACTAATTTAAATTAAATTTTTTTGTTTAAGTTGCTGGAAAAAATTTAATTTGGAACATGGTTTTGGAGCTCGAACACACAAAACCAATGAGATTTTGAACCTATTTGATTGGTTGCATCTTATCAACCAATGTTTTATTTTGGTGTGTGTTGTTCTCTCTAAAATTGTGATCTTTGTCTTCCTTGATTCTATAGTTCCATTGTTTGATGTATGCATGTACTTACATGATTGAGGCCTTGTTTCACTATAGCTCACATACCCATATGGCCTTACCCTATCATTATCCTTTGTAACCCAATGTTGAGCCTATTTTACCCCATTTATTCTTTACTTTAGCACATCATTAACTCTAAGCAAAAAATAATAAATGACCCTAATTTGAATCCTTGGTTAGCTTAGACTAGTGAGATTTTTCAAGGGAAATTGGGTATGGTAACATTTAGATTGGGAATTGGATATGTTATACTTTTTGTAAAAATGTGAAAAGAATGTTGAGGACATGTTCATGCATTCAATACCTTAATCGTATGCATTGAGAAAAACAAAAGAAAAAAAGAAAAACCAAAAATAAAAGAAAAATAAAAAGAAAAGAAAAAAAGAGAAAAAATAAAAGGGGACAAAATGTCCCAAAATAAATGATGGTAGCAATGCATATGTATTGTACTCAAATTTCATATGCATGGATATGTGGAAAACATAGTTAATGGGTAGTTAGATTTTATATTCTGATTACATGGAAGTTTAGGTTAATCAAGGATCCAGATTTTAGCCCATTTAACCAAATACAAGCCTACATTGACCCTAACTCTAATACAACCCTTAAAAGACCTCTTGATATCTTTATTCGTGCATTAAATTTTTGTTGATTGTTAGAAGAAGAGCAAGCCATGGAAAGCAAGATTAGTAGAGAATTGAGAGAATCAAACCTCAGACACTTGAGTGATTAGAGTGTATACACATCCGGTGAGGGTTCGATGCTCGATTCTTTGTTCCTGGCTTTCACGAGCTTTCTTCTTGCAAGTCTGTTTGTACTTCATTTTATGATTTGAATTAGAAGAATCCGGTTCATATTTGTTCCTGGGGATTCATTTACTTTTAATCAAGTAGGAAAAAGTATTTTGCATTTATTCGCATTCATACAAATAGGTTGCATTTAATAAATTCTAAAATTCCTCTTCACCCCTTTGTAGCTTCTCTTGAGCTTAACATGAGGGCATGCTAATGTTTAAGTGTGGGAAGATTGATAAACCACTATTTTATGGTTTATTTTGTACTGAATTAAGTGGATTTTATCCATTATTCTCACACTTATGCATATAATTCGCATATTTTTCATTTTTCTTCCTAGTTTTGTGCTATGATTGAAAACATGATTCTTTGGCCTTGAATTTGCTAATTTTTAATACTCTTTTATTACCATCGATGCCGTGATATGTGCGTTAAGTGGTTTCAGGGTTTATAGGACAGGAATGGCTTAGAGGATGGAAAGGAAGCATGCAAAAATAGAAGGAACACAAGAAATCAAGGGATTTCAGAATCTGGTAGCGACGCACATGCGTGGATGACGTGTACGCGTGACTGAGCCAATGTCCAAATGACGCGCACGCGTGGCTAACACGTACGCATGACAGAGTGTCACGTGCTACATTAAACAGAAATTCCAGGGGGTGATTCCTGGGCTGCTTTTGACCCCGTTTTAGGCCCGAAAATACAGATTAGAGGCTGCAGAGTGGAGCTGGAAGTGGGGAATCAATCATTCACACTTTCATTCACATAATTTGAGTTTTAGATGTAGAACTCTAGAGAGGGAGGCTCTCTCCTCTCTCTAGGTTTAAGGGTTTCTCTTAGTTTTAGTTTTAGTTCTTCTTAATTTCAGATTTCTATCTTGCTTTAATTTAGTTTTTATTCTATATTCTATTATTCTAGCATCTTAGTTTATCTTCTCTTGTTTATTTCTTAATTTGCTTAATTTAGTTTATGAACTCTTCATGTTAAATTCAATTTCCTTTTAATACAATTTGATATATTTGACGACGCCCAATTGTACGAGTTGGGATTTCTCAAAATAGGATTAATGTTGCAAGTATAGACCCAAACCCAACAATCGGTCACCGACCTATTTGGAAATTCACAAGATGTGTCACAACTCAAAACCAATTAAAAAAAAACTGAGAGTAATTGACTCCCGGATCGTCTCCCAAGGAATCACCAAAGGACAATGAGTGTGCAAATTCCAGTTGTAGTGATCAAGGGGTTGTCAATGAAGAAATGAACATATAAAGCAATAAAAGAACATGCAAAATTGTAATGATTGAACTAATGAAAAAATTAAAGAACCGACAATGTAATATAAACAAGTAAAGTATAAAAGAGATTAACATGGCAATGTATGAAAGATTGGAAACATAAAAATAGGTCTTGGCTTGGAGTGAGCCAAGGATCCTTTCCTTGTTGGAACCATAACTATGACAATTATGATGGATTAGTCTCACTTGATCAGCCCTCACATCGGAAGGTAAGTTAAAGAAGCATAAGTGTTCTTAACCCACAAATCCTAAATTGCTTGCTAATTACCTTAGCAACAAATTAGTGTTAGTGGGAACAAGAACAATTAACAACCCAAGAATTGACACTAAATGTTGGACATTCCAACTCTAGGTACCCAAGTGCTCACTTTACCCAAGCCAAGAGACAAAAATTTAGCCTAAAACCATGTTTGACATTTTGTCAAACACTTGGTGGGCAAAAAGCTTAAACATGAGAAAAAGAAGAAAAGACTTGGAATTAAAGGCAACAGTCGATCTCGATCAACAAGAATACAATAAGAAACCATAGAACAAAAACCAAACATCAAACTCATCAACAAGAAAGTGAAATTGCAAAAGAGAAGCAAAATTAAACTATAAATTGAATGAGAAGAAAGAGTAATGACAATGTAACTATAAAGAGTAATAACAAGAGAATACTTACAATGAGATTAGCAAAATCCAATGATCAAAAATGGAAATGGAACTTGGAATGTAAAACCCTAATAAAACCCCAATAGAAAAGATGAGAAAAACTTAGAGAAAACTAAAACTAAAAACCTTTTATCCTACTCCTAAAACTATACTAATGCTATCTTATGTTATGTCCTTCATTTCCCCTCCAATATGAGCTAAAAGACTTTAGAAATGGGCCTCAAAAGCCCCCAAATTGCGAGTCAGGTGCCTTTCTAATGAAGTCATCCGCGGACTGCACGGAATTGTGATCTCTAATAATGGCATTCAACTTGGTATGCGCGTTTATAACTCAGCACTTTCTTCACAACCTCGTACAACTAATCAGCAAGTGCACTAGGTCGTCCAAGTAATAAACCTTACGTGTAACAACCCCGATTTTCGAGTACGCGGATCTTTTTTACAGGCACAAATTTCTCCGGAAGATCAGTAAAGGGAACACCTCTGCTGTATCATCAAGCATCTCAATCCTCATTGTCATTATGACATCTTTAAGCCAAAACCTCTTTTGAAGCAAGCTCGACAACGCGGCCACGGAGAACCTAGTTTTTGAACCGTATCGGTTAGGAGTTTTGATTCTAGTTTTCGTAAATAGGCTCAGTTTGATGAACCGGACTCGATTCATGAGAGAAGAAAGATAATAGTATAATATTATCATTATATAATTATTAGAAGTTGCTTGAAAGATATTATAAGGTTACCTGGTCTGTTTTAGTTAAAAACAGGAAATCGGTTTAACCAGGTTTACGGTTTATTGGTGCAGCTTAGCACCAACACTCTCTGATGACTTTAGCAATGCTAAGGGCTCATCATACATGTTTTATTCTCATAATAAATATGTTACTAGTGTCATTTATGCTAGTAGCTCAAAAAATAATTTTTAGAGATATTTTTACAAGTGTTCCGATACACCTAGTTTTAGTTGTTATACACCTGATATATTTTAATATTATTTTAATCCACCTCCAAGCCAACCAATCACAACTCACCTTACACCCCCAAGACCTCCAAGGCTGTCTCATTTCATCATTTTGGCCGAAAATAACAAGAGAGAAAAGAGAGAAACCTTCATGAACACTTAATCTTCAATGCTTGATTTCTTCTGAACTAAAACTCAAATCGAAACTCCGATTTCACCAAAATGATCCTCTCTTCTTTCTCTACATAACCATATAACATATCAAGGCTGGAAATAAGGTGAGATGGCTGTCTCCCTCCCTCTTTAATTCGGTTTTCAAGGAAAACCATGTAAACATGTGTTTTCTTGATGTTTTTCCTTAGGAATCATGCTTAACTTGACTTGAGGGCCAAGAAACGTGAATTTTCAGCAAGTCTAAGGTGAGATATCTCTTCCTAACATACTGAGTGAGATTTGGTCAGTTGAGAGTTTTTGGATTTAAAGTTGTTCTTGATGTGATTTAGGAGGAAAAAGTGCTTAAGAACCACCTGAAAGTTTGATTGAATTAGGAGCAGCAAAACCAGGTAGGGTGTCACGAAATTAATATTGATTATTTGTGTTTGAGATGTGTGAATGTTGTATTATTTGGTTGTGCTAAAAATTGGTTGCATATATGATTGATTCTTGGTGAAAATTTGGTGAAATTCTGATGAAATTTGATGAAATTTAAGCTTTAAAGTTCATGTTCTTGGGCAGCTGGGAAAAACGAAACCCTAAGCTTAAATTGAGGTTCAATTTGTGTTGAAATCATGTAGAAAAGATGGGGTTTTAGTGGCTGCTAATTTATTATGAATTATAGTAAAAATCAGTTGCTGAAAAGACTGAAAAACGGGTAAAAACAGAGAAAGAATCTGAAGAATTTATGAAGAACATGAAGAACACTTTGAGTGTGATGAAGAACAATGAAGAACAGGCCTTAGATCTTAAAAAGGGCAAGGAAGTAAAATTTTTGGTGTTTTAGGGGTTGTCTGGTAATTTCTGAAAGTTAGGGTGGTAAAAGTAGAAATATTAAAAGTTACGGGTGGTAAAAAGTGAATTTTAAAGGTTAAAGGTTAAAGTAAAGTTAATTTTCGAAAATATATTAATAAAATAATAAATAATAATAAAATATTAAATAATAATATTTAATTAAAAATAATATTTTAATAAAAATAATAAAATAATGCAGAAAAGGCAGTTTTCTGTAAAAGCTTTAGAAAGACAACTTTAAGTGCAGAATCTCATAATTACCTTCATAAAACACTTAGGGAGTGGTAATAACATGTTAGTGAGGCAAAGATAAAGAAAAGATAAAAAGTTAAAGAAAAGATAAAAATCGAAGAAAAAGTCTGTAATGTTTTAATGACAGAAAAACAGATATAATTAGTGAACGAACTAGGGCAACATAGTTAGTCCTTGAGTTGCGACTAGGGTTAAGTATTATATGAAAAGTTAAACTATTTCAGTATAGACTTAATGAACCTATACTTGGGACAGGCTAACTATTCATACCGAAATTTACATAAGCTTTAAATACATATGTTAAGCAGAGAAACCAGAGCAGAGTAAAGAAACACAGAGAACAGAGTAACCAGAGCAGAATAGAGGGATACAGAGAAAAGAGTAATCTGAGCAAAGTAAAAAGACACAGAGAAGAGAGTAATGTGACAAAGAGAAATGGTTTGAGTTAAGATGTTGTAAAAGTAAAAGCTGTAGAGTTTGTATAGCATGATTGAACAGAGAAAGAAAGAGGTACAGCATAAGAATGTGAAAGTGATGATGAATAATGAGAATGTTAATGAATGATGATAATGAGAATGATTATGTAAGAATCTGCTGTAGAGAGGCAGTCAGATAGATGGTGGTACGACCACTGAGAACGCTTTCCTGGGATACCTTGCTATAATGCTTTGCTGTAAGACAGAGGTTGCTTATAGAGGTATCAAGATGAATGTGCTCCTGTAAGACAGAGGTTGCTTACAGTGAGTGTGTTGTTGCTCCTGTAAGACAGAGGTTGCTTACAGTGAGTATGTTGTTGCTCCTGTAAGACAGAGGTTGCTTACAGTGAGTCTGTTGGGCATATATCGGCTAATAAGTTTCGCCCTGCAAGACAAAGGTTGCTTGCAGTAGATACCCTGCAAGACAAAGGTTGCTTGCAGTGGATATTGCCAACAGGAAAGCCTTATCCAGACAGAGGTTGCTGGGTAACGTCGGGAGCGGGTATGTAATCGACAGATGAGCTCATTACCTGCACTAGGGCTAGACATGCATCATACTTGGTTGTGCATTTTCTCTATTATGATTGTTGCATGAATGTATGCTTTCTTTGTTTGTATTCTATTCTCTGTGTTTGTGTCTGTGTTTTACTTTCTTGTATTCTTCTGTTTGTGATCTTTTTCTGTTTTCTCTATTTTCTCTATTTATCTGTCTTCTGTTTACTACTTCTCTATATTTTGCTATTAGTCTACTAAACAACACAAAATTAATGAACGTAACTAATAACCCCGGCCCTACTAAGAACTCCCCAGTTCTTACCCCTTCTCTCTCCTTTCCCCCTCCAGATGGAAGCATGAGTACCCTTCCGTAGTTCGCTGATGACCATTCGTAAAGAGAATTCTACTCTAGGTAGCCTTCTGAGTCTAGGGTGAAACTCTTTATCTATGTATATGTATATACTGTGAGACCAGCCAACGTCTGCACCCCGTTCGTATGCGCACTTTAACCTGAATCCTGTGTACGAGACTCCCGTCGTGTGGCTACTTGATGAGGTACCAGAGGGACGTCCTATGGCAATGTCTGATCGTGCAGAAGAATAGCAGAAGATGTCCTACCTTTGGTGACGTTCACTTGACTTGAGTTTTGAAGACTTAGAACGTACTTTCCTTTGCTTTAGTAGTTTAGAGGGACTAGGCGAGTATAGAGTCTAGGCTAGCTGGGTGCCAGCTTAGGGACTTCTTGAACAGGTCAGGACCTGGGATGTTGTATATATATATATATATATATATATATATATATATATATATTATTTAGCTATATCCAGGGGTGTTCTAACTAAAAGTCTATACTCTAATAAAGGCTGGATCACTGAATCTTGTTAGCTGCTTGTGATGTATTTATGTGTGGTTGTTTATAACTGTTTTATCTGTTATTATTTGTGAATTGATTATAAATGATTATGTTTATTAATCCAAACGTTTTCAAAAAAAATAAAAAAATACACCTCGCAAATTAACTACGCTTTTAACAACGAATCAGGCTCATATGATAAATAATAGATAATAACTAGGAAGACAAATTGGTAGCGCTCAGTTTCCGGTGTGTCCTAGGCGTACTGAAAATTGGGTCGTTACATTGCGTGAGTAAGGGTCGATCCCACAGAGATTGTTGGTATGAAGCAAGCTATGGTCATCTTGTAAATCTCAGTTAGGCGGATAATAAATGATTATAGAGTTTTCGAATAATAATAATAAATAAACAGAAAATAAAGATAGAAATACTTATGTAAATCATTGGTGGGAATTTCAGATAGGCGTATGAAGATGCTGTGCTCCTTTTGAATATTTGCTTTCCTACTGCCTTCATCCAATCCTTTTTACTCCTTTCCATTGATTCTTTTGCGTTTGTCATCACGCCCAACAATCGCGAGTTTGAAGCTCGTCACAGTCATTCAATCCCTGAATCATACTCGGAATACCACAGACAAGGTTTAGACTTTCCGAACTCTCATGAATGCTGCCATCAATTCTAGCTTATACCACGAAGATTCTGATTAAGGAATCCAAGAGATATGCACCCGGTCTAAGGTAGAACGGAAGTGGTTGTCAGTCACGCTTTCATAGGTGAGAGTGATGATGAGTGTCACGGATCATCACATTTATCATGTTGAAGTGCAACGAATATCTTAGAACAGGAATAAACTGAATTGAATAGAAAATAATAGTAATTGCATTAAAACTCGAGGTACAGCAGAGCTCCACACCCTTAATCTATGGTGTGCAGAAACTCCACCGTTGAAAATACATAAGTGATGAAGGTCCAGGCATGGCCGAATGGCCAGCCCCCAAAATGTGATATGAATTCTGAATATAGGGAAAAAGGACCGAATGGTCAAGAGACTATATTGTCAAAAGACGTCTAATACAATAGTAAAATGTCCTATTTATACTAGACTAGCTACTAGGGTTTACAGAAGTAAGTAATTAATGCAGAAATCCACTTTCGGGGCCCACTTGGTGTGTACTTGGGCTGAGCTTGAGCTTTACACGTGCAGAGACTTCTTTTGGAGTTGAACGCCAAGTTGTAACATGTTTCTGGCGTTCAACTCTGGTTCGTGACGTGTTTCTAGCGTTTGACTCCAGAATGCAGCATGGAACTGGCGTTGAGCGCCAGTTTACGTCATCGATTCTCGAATAAAGTATGAATTATTATATATTGCTGGAAAGCTCTAGATGTTTACTTTCCAACGCCATTAAGAGCGCGCCATTTGGAGTTCTCTAGCTCCAGAAAATCCATTTCGAGTGCAGGGAGGTCAGAATCCAACAGCATCAGCAGTCCTTTGTCAGCCTTTTTATCAGAGTTTTGCTCAAGTCCCTCAATTTCAGCCAGAAAATACCTGACATCAAATAAAAACACACAAACTCATAGTAAAGTCCAGAAATGTGAATTTAGCATAAAAACTAATGAAAACATCCCTAAAAGTAGCTAGATCCTACTAAAAACTACCTAAAAACAATGCCAAAAAGCGTATAAATTATCCGCTCATCAACAGGCGTGTGCGTCCACACACTCTGCGAAAATTCCCTCCTGTGCGTACGCATGAGTATCTATGCGCACGCACAATAGGCGATGCTTGGTGGGACACGCGACGTGCTCGAATTGGTCCACGCGCTCTGCTTAGGCTCCTATGCGGACGCATAAGAGTCTGTGCGCATGCACACGTCTCTAAGCTCACCGCCTTTGATTCTTCATGTTCCCTCCACTTTGCAAGCTCTTCTTCCATTTTCTCCAACCTAGGCCTACCTTGTACACCTGAAATCACTCATAAATACATCAAGGTATCGAATGGAAGGCAAATGGAATAAAAATAGATCAAACTAAGGACAAAAGAACATATTTTCATAATCAAGCACAATTTGGGAGGAAAGTTCAAAAGCATGGTCTTCAAGGGAATAAGTGCAACTTTATGTGATGTAATCCAATCAATTCTAACCAAAAATCATCATCAAATATGGATTCATCAATTCCCCCACACTTAAACACTAGCATGTCCTCATGCTAAACACACTCAAAGGAGATAGATGAAAAGGGAAAATGACTTATGCTATATACTATTTAAATGCATGCAACTATCCTAAGGCTAATAGCCAATATGTACTATGATGAGAGTTAGTAGAAACAAACCATGAAATTCCAATCCATCACAAGAAAGCTTAAGGGCCAATGCAAAGAGTTCATTGATGCCAGGGCATCTTGGCCAGTTTCACTAACCTTTTCTTTACTGTTTTTAGGTAGTTTCATGCACTTTCATAGGAAATAAGCAGGTTTTGGGAGAATGTACACTTACACCTTGATTCAAGCAAACATTGTGAACTTTATATGATTTCATGAGAATAATACATGAGTTGAATGCCAATTTATATAATGCAAGATCTCATGACCTGAAACAAAGCTTTGATGCACCCTGTTTGTTTATTTCAGGACAAAGGAAGCATAGAAGAACCACGTTAGTAGCCACATTAGTATCACTAACGTGACCACTAACGTGGAAAGGGAGCAAGCTTGCAACGTTAGTGGTAAAGTTATCACCACTAACGCTTTCGAAAGCCATCACAACCCACGTTAGTTGCCATGTTAGCTACACCAATGTAGGAACTAACGGAGAAGGAAGAGGAAGCTCCAACATTAGTGGTAAAATTAACACCACTAACATTGCAAAGGCCACACATAACCACGTTAAGGGCCACGTTAGTGATACTAACGTGAACTCTAACGTGGAGCAAAGAGGAAATCGCCAACGTTAGAGACACTAACTTTGTCACTAACGTTGGACCAAGCCAAGATTACCTGTGTTAGTGGCCACGTTAATGCCACTAACGTGAAGGGTAACGTGGAGCAAGGGATGAGATGCCAACATAGTGACACTAACTTTGTCACTAACGTTGGAGATGGCAAATTACACCTACGTTAGTAGCCATGTTAACGCTATTAACGTGAGCACTAACGTGGAAGAAAAGGAATTTTGTAGCGTTAGTGACAAAGATAGTGTCACTAACGCCTTCGAGTCATGGCATGCCTACGTTAATGGTCACACTAGTTATACTAATGTGGACCACTAACGTGGGAAAAAGGGCAAGAATTTAGGGTTATTGGCAAAGTTAGTGCCAATAACGCTAGCGAAGGATAGAAAGGCTACGTTAGTGGTCACGTTAGTTCCACTAACGTTGGGGTTAACGTGGCTCAATTGGGTTGGGACATTAGTGACAAAGTTAATGTCACTAACGTCTTCGAACCAGAAATTACACTTAACGTTAACGCCACTAACGTCCTGACTAACTGCATACCATGTCTGACTCACTCTTTTTTTGTAAGCAAACCTGAGCCCACTAAGGACTGTAACTGCTTCAACTAAAGATCAAAGGCCCATATCTAAGACTTGAAGAGCTAACTAGAAGATTAGAAGAGTAGTATATATAAGGGTGATTTTGAACTAGAAGGGAGATTGGCATTATTGGAAGCTATACTCTGTTATTTTACTTTACCTGCAATTTCTTGTTTATTTTAGAATGCACATTTCTTTCTTGTTTTCCATTCCCATAGTTATGAACAACTAAACCCCTTTTCATTGGGTTAGGGAGCTATGTTATAATTTGATGGATCAATTATAGTTTTCATTCTTCTTCCTTTTTTTTCTCTTGATTTTACTAGAAAGCTTTCGATCTTCAACCAATTGGTTAGTTATCTTGGAAAAGAGACTCTCCATAAGTGGATCTCCTCTGAGACTTGGAAGAGGAATGAGGAGATCATGCTAGAAATGCTTCTCATGTTGGACCGAATTGGGGTTTGGATGGATATAGTGACATATAATCCTACCAACACTTTGTTTTGGAAATACATGTGGTATAATCAGTGACCATACTTTAACTCTTCCCATGAGCAATTAAATTAGGGAATTGGGCAATTGTTCATGCTTAGAGAGATTAGGTTGCCAAGGAATTGGGATAATTATTAAATTAGAAGATAACTAGATTGAGAAATTTTCTTTTGTTTCATTTATTTTGTTTCTATCATTTACTTTCAGTGTCAGCCATTTTCATTTATTATTTACTTTTGTTTTATTTTCTCAGTTGATTCACAACTCTGTCAACTAATCCACTAACTGTTTGATAAACTGCTTCACTCACACTAACAGTAACCTTAACAAGAGTGATTTATTCACTTTTCTCTTGCTTGTGTAATCTGTTGATTGTATGCTAGGTAGAAGAAGAGGAGCTTCAACCTCCTTTGAATCTGAACCTGAGAGGAGCTTCCTTAGATTAAGGAGGAAAGCAAGAGGGAAGAGGGTCATTGGTACTGAGGAAGAAGAGGAGGATTTTGAGACAGACATGGAGGAGAACATGGAAAGCCACCATGAGGAGGAGACATACAACCATGCCAGAGAAGGTCCAGCAGATCATGCTGGGCAAGAGACCAGAGTTCTAAACTCTTATTTTAATCCAAATCGAGAAAATTGTGGAAGTAGCATCCAAAAACCAACCATACATGCCAATAACTTTGAACTGAAGCCCCAGCTCATCACCGTTGTCCAGAACAACTGTTCATTCGAAGGATGATAAACCACTATTTTATGGTTTATATTGTGTTTAATTATGTGGTTTTATCATGATCCTTACCCACTTATTCATTAATTTAGCATGCATTTATATTTCCTTCCTGAAATTACTACATGGTTGAAAACTGCTTCATAGAGACTTTTTAATTATGCATTTTAGTTCCTCTTTATCCCATTCGATGCCGTAATCTATGTGTTAAGTGTTTCAGGCTTTATAGGGCATGGATGAGTTGGAGAATGGAAGGGAAGCTAGCAAAAATGGAAGGAACACAAGAAATTGAGGAGATAACCAGCGAGAAGTGACGCGGTCGCATGGCTCACGCGTTCGTGCGAAAGAGGAGAAATCGTAGTGACGCGGCTGCATTGCTCACGCGACCGCGCGGAATGGAAAAGCACAAGTGACACGGAGGCGTGGATGACGCGAACGCGTGGCAGGGAAAAACGCGAATGACGCGTCCGCATGGATGACGCGATCGCGTGACGTGCGCGATCTGCATAATCTGTAGGATTCGCTGGGGGCGATTTTGGGCCCTATTTTGACCCAGTTTTCGGCCCAGAATAGCAGACTAGAGCCAGAGAACATGCAGAAACCAGAGAGAACATTCATTCTACAGAGTTTTAGTTTTAGATCTAGTTTTTACTCCTCCTCTAGGTTTTCTCTCTAGACATTCATAGTTCTTAGAATTTTATTTTTCTACCACTTTTTGCATTGGGATACTGAGAAGAGTTATTACCTCATCAAGACTTCGTCATTCTAGTTCATTTTTGTTACTTGGCTTTACTCTTCCATGTCGTTTGCTTTGTTTAATTTTACCATTGGAATATTTTTAGGATTATTTAATACAAGGATTACTTTTATCTTTAATTGATTATTTTTAGATTTTTATTTACAATGTCTTTCCTTAATTCCTTTTCATATGTTATGAATTTTACATTCACAATGAGCGAGTAGTTCCCTAACTTGATGGGAAGTTGATTGCAAGGAACCCTTGAGTTGGAAGGCTTGAAAGAAAGATTATAATTGGGTTATTGTTGGCTTGCCCTCTAGTCACTAACACCAATCCCTTTTAATTAAATGGGTTGCAACTTGTGAACAGGCATAGCATCCCAACTTGTTTGACTTTCCCTTACCTAGTAAGAGATAACTAAACAGGATAACCTTTAATTATCAATTAATCTAGAGAGTAATCCAACAACAGCGGGACTTTCAGCTAATCAACTCCCAGTCAAGGCTTTTATTTACATTATTCAAATTCTCCAATTTTATTTCCTGTTTACTCAACTCAAACCTTTTTAAAAAACATCTGATTAATAAAATAGCACACTTTTCTGTAACTCGTTGGGAGACTACCTGGGATTCATACTCCTAGTATTTTAATTTTAAATTCCTGTGACACCTTTCTAAATTGATAAGTGGATTTTCGGTAAGTTAAGAACTATACTTGCAACGTATATATTTTGATAATTTTCAATTCACCAATTTCTGCTCCCATTAATTTTTGGCGCCGTTGCCGGGGAGTTACAACAGAGTGCTAAAGTTATTAATTAGAATTTATTTATTTGCATTTTATTTTATTTTTGTCACTATGAGTTGTGCGTTTCTTTCGTTAAATGACGCGTTCACTTCCTGATCCAAGCTTGCCAGTATTTGACCCTGAAATTGAAAGAACTCTTTCACGTATAAGGCAAGCTAGGCGTCGGTGACTCCTCTTTGAGGACGAACCGGAACCGTCATCTAAGGAAGAAACAAGCTCCCTCTCTACTGATCCAGTTCATTTATGTGCCGGTGACATGGCAGCGCCCAGAAGAGTCACTATCCAGGAGGAAGGAGCCCCTGATTTTACGCTCCAACCATTCCAGGCGCACCACCCAGCAGTAGCTGTAGATTTTGAAATAAAGTCTTCACTACTCAACTTGATGCCCAAGTTTCATGGCTTACCTACTCAAGAGCCTATCAAGCATCTTAGGGATATCCAGACCGCTTGTTCTACTGTTAAGCGTGATGGCACTGATGAAATCTCTATTCTATTGAAAGCCTTCCCATTTTCTCTGGAGGGAAAGGCAAGAGAGTGGTACTACACTCAACCTAGAGCAACTATTTCCAACTGGAATGCACTTAGGAGAGAGTTTCTGGATAAATTCTTTCCAGTTGAAGTTGCCGATAAGCTGAGGAAGGACATGTCTATGATCATTCAGGATGAATCTGAGACCTTTTATGAATACTTGGAACGCTTCAATACTCTTTGAGATGCATGTCCCCATCATATGATTGACAAGATAGTTTTGCTCGGTTACTTTACACAGGGTTTGAAATCTCAAGATAGGACCACACTGGAAGGTGCTAGCAATGGTTCTATGAAAAGTACAAGACCACAGAAGAAGCATGGCAATTGATCAGCGACTTAGCTGACTCTACTAGGAATCATAGGCAGAGACAAAGTCGGTCAAGAGCTATTGCGGAGGTATCCACTAATAAAGAAACTACTGCTATAGCCCTGAGCTTATGTGAATTGACTAACTTGCTGAAGCAGATGCAACTGAATCACCAACAACCTCAGCAAGTTCAGCCCTCTCCACCGCAGCATAGCCAGCAGTTAGTTCCACAAAGAGTGTGCGGAATCTGTTCAGATTACAGTCACTATACCGATGAGTGTCCGCAGCTCCAACAAGAAGACAACACTGTAGCAGCCACTCATAACTTTTATGACCGTCCCAATCAAGGGTACAATCAAGGTGGCAACTATAACCAAGGATGGTAGGATAATTCTAACCAAGGCTGGAGAGATAATTCTAATCAGGGTTGGAGAGATAATCATAACAGAGGAGGCAGAGATAACAATGGAAATCAGAGGTGGAATAACAATAACAACTTCAGGCAACAGAATCAGACTCAGTCCTACAGAGCACCTCATTTAAGACAGCCTCAAGCATCTCAGCAGACCTCTCAGATCACTTATCTCTCTTTATCTCCTAATGATGAATTACTACAATCCATTTATCGGAGGCAACAGGCCATGGAAAACAACCTTACTTCTACTCTGAATGGTTTGAATTCTACTTTGCAAGCCCTTGTCTCACAGATTGGATCAATGAATAACTCCAACAATCAGTTCTCAAGCTCTGGTGGACTCCCCTCTCAACCATTACCCAACCCAAAGGGTGGTATTAATGCCATCACCCTAAGGTCCAAAACCACATTGCAGGAGAGGAATCAGGAGGAGCCAAGCCCACCAGAACACGCCTCAGCTGAAGAGGTAGTCAAAATAGAAGATGTTGAAGAGGAAGAGGACATACAGGACATAGCTGAAGAAGAAGAATCTCAACCACAGGAGGAAGCACCAAAAGGCGCAGACACTGCAGAAAACACCACTCCCATTCTATTTCCACAACTTGCAAGGAAGCCCAGGAAGCAGTTGGAACCTGACCTCAAAATGGTAGAAATCTTCAAAAAGGTTGAGGTAACTGTTCCCCTTTTTGATGTCATTCAACAGGTACCTAAATATGCAAAGTTTCTAAAAGATTTGTGCATACATAAAGACAAAAATGTAGTGACCCAGGTCCTTGTATAGTTAGTTGTACTATTGGTGGTGTAGTAATTTATGATTGCATGTGTAATTTAGGAGCATGTGTTAGTATAATGCCTTTGTCTGTATATGATGTTTTGAGGCTCCCTCCCTTAAAAAGGTCGGTAGCTCATTTTGTGTTAGCAGATAAAAGCATTATTACAGTAGCTGGAGCTGCTGAAGATGTTTTAGTGACATTAAAGGGCTCACATTTCCCACTGATTTCTATATCTTGGAGATGCCCCATAATGACTCAGATAAGCCATCATCAATCCTACTTGGGAGACCATTCATGAAGACATCAAAATTTAAATTAGATGCTTTTTCAAGAACATACTCCTTTGAGATAGATGGCCAAATGGTAATCTTCAATCTGAATAGAGTCATAAACAACCCTCTAGAAGATCGTTCTATCTTCTAGTATGACATCATAGATGAAACCGTAGCTGAAGTTCACCAAGAAGAGTTCGAGGATAAGTACATAGGACAAGGTCTAAGTGTGGGGAAGTCAGAGCCAGACCATAACCAAAAGTTGGAATTGAAACCTCTCCCTCCACACCTCAAATATGCTTACCTTGAGGACCAGCAGAAGTTTCCAGTTATTATTGCACAGGACCTCACTCCTGAACAGGAAGAGCAGTTACTTAGTGTGCTGAGGAAGCACAAGAAAGCAATTGGGTGGAGTTTGGCAGACATAGTAGGCATCAACCCTCAAGTATGTGAGCATAGAATACTTTTAGAAGAGGGAGCAAGACCTATCCGCCAATCCCAAAGAAGATTGAATCCCAGTATTTTGGAAGTTGTCAAAAAGGAAGTGACCAGACTATTGGAAGCAGGTATCATCTATCCCATTTCAGATAGTGAATGGGTTAGCCAGTACAAGTGGTGCCCAAGAAGTCTGGAGTCACTACAGTGAAGAATAAGCATGGAGAGCTCATAGCAACAAGAGTACAGAATGCTTGGAGAGTCTGCATCGATTACAGGCGTCTCAACCAAGCTACTCGTAAGGATCACTACCCACTTCCATTCATTGATCAAATGCTGGATCGCCTGTCAGGTAAATCACATTATTGCTTTTTAGATGGTTACACAGGTTATTTCCAGATTCATATAGCTCCTGAGGATCAGGAAAAGACTACCTTTACATGTCCTTTTGGGACTTATGCTTACAAGAGAATGCCCTTTGGCTTGTGCAATGCACCAGCTACTTTCCAGAGGTGCATGATGAGTCTTTTCTCTGATCTTATTGAGGACTGTATGGAGGTTTTTATGGATGATTTTAGCATTTATGGTGATTATTTTAGCCTTTGCTTAGATGGACTATCTAGAGTATTAGATAGATGTGTCAATACAAACCTTGTATTAAATTTTGAAAAATGTCACTTTATGGTAAAACAAGGGATTGTACTAGGACATGTTGTATCTAGTACTGGCATTTCTGTAGACCCAGTAAAGGTGAATGTTATTTCTAGTTTACCTTACCCCTCCTCTGTGAGGGAAGTCCGTTTGTTCCTTGGTCATGCATGTTTTTACAAGAGATTTATTAAGGACTTTAGTAAGGTAGCACTTCCCTTATCTAGATTACTGCAGAAGGATATTGAGTTCGAGTTCAGTGAGGATTGCAAACAAGCGTTTGATAAGCTGAAGACCGACCTGACTCAAGCTCCAATTGTGAGAAGACCAGACTGGAGCCAGCCGTTTGAAATCATGTCCGATGCTTCCAACCATGCAGTAGGAGCAGCACTGGCTCAGCGTGAAGGTAAGGATCCTTTTGTTATTGCTTATGCGTCTAAGACTTTAGACGCTGCCCAGTCCAGTTATACTACTACTGAGAAAGAGCTTCTTGCTATTGTTTTTGCTCTGGATAAATTCCGAGCTTATTTACTTGGTACTAGAGTAGTAGTATATTCGGACCATGCAGCTTTAAAGTATCTATTAGCTAAAAAGGAGTCCAAACCAAGACTCATACGTTGGATACTGCTATTACAGGAATTTGATTTAGAAATAACTGATAGGAGTGGTAACCAGAATCTAGTGGCAGACCACTTGAGTCGCCTTGAGCACATCAAGGATGATTCTACTCCTATAGATGATAATTTCCCACTCGATAACCTGCAAGCAGTATATGAAGTAGTCCCTTGGTACGCACCTGTAGTTAATTATCTAGTTAGCCGCACATTTCCTCCACACTTTTCTAAGCATCAAAGAGACAAGCTGAAGAGCGAGTCTAAATATTATATATGGGATGACCCATATTTATGGAGATGTGGCGCTGATCAGGTAATTAGACGTTGTGTGCCTCAATCAGAATTCCAGTCCATTTTAGAGGCCTGTCACTCATCTGAGAGTGGAGGACATTTTGGCCCTCAAAGAATAGCTAGAAAAATCTTAGACTATGGATTCTGATGGCCTACTCTTTTTAGAGACACTGCTGAGTTTTGTAAATCTTGTCTCCGATGCCAAAAATTTGGTAATATATCTAGGAGGGATGAGATGCCTCAACAAATTATGCTTTTTTGTGAAATTTTTGATGTTTGGGGCATTGAATTCATGGGTCCGTTTCCAAATTCTAATGGTTATTTTTATATATTGTTAGTTGTGGATTACGTTTCCAAATGGGTGGAAGCAATTCCTACCCACACTGATGATGTTAACACTGTTGTTTCCTTTGTGAGAAACCATATTATTTGCCGCTTTGGATCACCACGAGCAATCGTGAGCGATCAAGGCACCCATTTTTATAACAAGAGACTAACAGGATTAATGAAGAAGCAAGGGATAATTCATAAGGTTGCAACAGCATACCATCCTCAGACCAATGGGAAAGCCGAGGTGTCAAACAGAGAGATAAAGCGTATCTTGCAGAAGATAGTCGAACCTCATAGAAAAGACTGGAGCACCAGGCTACAAGATGCACCATGGGCATACAGGACAACATATAAAACACCCATTGGGATGAGCCCTTTCCGCTTAGTTTATGGAAAAGCTTGTCATCTCCCAATTGAAGTAGAGCACAGAGCCTTTTGGGCAATGAAGGAGTGTGATGTGTGGAAAACGATCCAACACAAAACTCACCGGCAAGTGTACCGGGTCGCATCAAGTAATAATAACTCACATGAGTGAGGTCGATCCCACAGGGATTGAAGGATTGAGCAATTTTAGTTTAGTGGTTGATTTAGTCAAGCGAATCAAGTTTTGGTTGAGTGGGTTGTTTTTAACAGAAGATAAATTGCTTGGAATGTAAAGGGAGAGGGGAAATTGCAGTAAATTAAAGAACAGGAGAGTAAAATAGACTGAATCTTAAAGTACAAGAAATTAAATGACTGAAACTTAAAGTGCAAGAAATGTAAATTGCAGTAACTTAAATGGCAAGGAATGTAAATTGCTTGAATGTAAAAGGGATTTGAGGACTGGGATTGCAGAATCTAAACGAAGAGAAAGTAAATTGCAACAATTAATAAAGTAGAAGATGAATTGGAATAAACTGAAATTCAAACAGAAATTGAAATTAAAGTGCAGCAGGGTTCACAGAAGAACCAAAAGTAAAATGGGATCTCAGGTCTCAAGAGACTAGAAAGCAAAGTCTAGATCTCAATTTGCCTTCCCAGATCTAAGTTCACAAAGCAATTGGCAAGGAATTGAAGAAGAAGCAGTAAAGGGAATGTAAATGGGTTCAATTATGCAGAAGAGAAATTAAAGAGTTCTTGAGTGGAGATTGAGACAGAATTTCCTCAATTCTTAACACCCAAGAATCAAAACAAGGAAATTAAAAAGACCCAAGCAAGAACGAGGAAGAAGAGAGATCAATTCTCCTCCCCAATTCTCTGAAATCTCAGTGAAGACACCAAGAGAAGTTCCCAAGTGCAAAAATAAAATTCAAAGCTCAAAGAAAAGTGCAAAATTTAAAGGCTAAGCAAAAGGTTCTAATTACATCAAACTAGCTCCTATTTATACACTTTCTATTCTTGGATTTTGGGATTTGGATGGGCTTTTGATTTGGTGAAGAAATGAATTGAATTGGATTTTTAATTCAATTTTTGGCCCAAAATTAATAGCTCCCAGGAGGCTGCCCTGCCCTTGTGGAGGGCAGGGCAGGATTCGGTGCGTGTTGGTGCTTGCTTGGTGCGGCTTGGTGCGGCTTGGTGCAGTCTTGGTGCGCAAAACGCTGCCCTGCCCTCGCGGAGGGCAGGGCAGGAAAAATTGGTGCGCCAGAAATGTGCCACGGTGCGTGCTTGGTGCTGCCAGATTCAAGCTGTGATGCGCCAGAATTGAGTCTTGGTGCACAAGATGCTGCCCTGCCCTCGCGGAGGGCAGGGCAGAAAAATATGGTGCTGCCAGGATCGTGTGTGGTGCGCACTGGTGCTGCCAGGGTAGTGATTTGGTGCGCCAGATTCACTTCTTGGTGCGCCAGAGTTGTGCACCAACAAAATGCTGCCCTGCCCTCGCGGAGGGCAGGGCAGTGTTTCCAAAATGCAGTCCCGTGTTCGAATCCGGGCAGAGACACACGCTAAGTCATTTTCCTTGGTTTCTTGGCACGGTAGTGGACCTTAGTACCTAGCTTCCTCATGGTCCCGTGTTCAACTCTTGTGGCAAGCATTTGGAGACATTTTCCTTTGATTTTCTCCCTTGGTGAGCCCGATACTGCCCTTGTGGAGGGCAGGGCAACATTTTATTCCTCTTGATTCCAAGGCACAAAATTGTGCTCTGCCCTTGTAGTGGGCAGGGCAAAGTTGCCTTCTCTACTTAGTTCCCTTATGTTGCCCTCCTAGAGGGCAGTGTGCCCTTGTGGAGGGCAATGCTTGCCCTTCCTCATGTTGTGCGCCACACTTCTTCTCTCTTTGACCACACTTTCTTTTCCTTGGGCTACACTTCCTTAGGCCACGCTTTTCCTTTTTTTCTTTTCTTCACCTACAATAAACCAAAACAACCACTCAAAATATCACTAAATTCAAGAGGCTTATAAATCAATTAAAATCCAATTAAAATTAGCTTAAACCTCATGGATTAACATTAATTTCATGGTGGTTGCTTGATTTAAAGAAGTTGTGCATTTTCACTCCAAATCACTTATTTAGGAAGCAAGAAAGTGCATAAAGACTAACAAAACAAATGAAATTAGCTTGAAAAATGGGTATATGATGACTTGTCATCACAACACCAAACTTAAATCTTGCTTGTCCCCAAGCAAGCATCAAAACTAAGAGTAAATGACATGAATAAGAAAAGAACACATATCCTTATTAGGCATATAGCAGAACTTGATTTATGGAGTCTTTATGCAGACAATGATAAGTCAATTATTGTTGCTGTTACATAATATACATCTTTCCTCAAAGGCTTGCTAAACTTGCTGTTATAAGACTCACTTTTTAATTCCTCCCTTGCTAACTTTTCTATGCTTAACAAGCTTATTATTCTTTTAGAGGTTTGATGTCAAATGTTGCAGTATTAGCCTTTGGCTTTATTTTCTTTTTCTTTTTACTCAACATCTTTCCACCACAGACACGTGGCTCACTAATTCTTCCTAGGATCATTGATGCCCAGCATCTCTTTGGATAACTAAATGTTCTGTATCTAAGTTGCTCTTTATTGTGGACTTTCAATTGGCCATCCCAAATTAGTTGATCTAAGTGACTGGGTTTTAAAATACCCCTTAGAATTTACTCATCCAAGCATATCTTAGTACAAGAACACCACAGGCATATGTCCTAGGGTCCAAGCTATTGGTGTCCAACCTTTATTCTTTATTTTTCTTGCCATTTTGGCTTTTTCTTTCCCTTTTCTATCTATTTTCGTTACCAAGGGCTTTTTCATTATTGAATGAGAATGATATTATGCAACAATTATTTCATGAGTTATGCATTTAATCAAACATATATACCACCACCAACTTCCATTCTTACTTATGCAACATTGGATATTTCACTTTTCAATTCAAACAAATCTCTTTTATTTAAGCATATGGGAAACAAAACAAATTTAAAGCTAAGTGATGGATAACAAGCATTATGCAGATTTAGCATTTTTCTAGCTATTTATTAACTAACTAAAATCAAAAACAAAGAACAAAAATTGCATGAAGTAAAAGAAATAATTGATGGAGGCATATCATGTTTCAGACATGCATCTCCTTATTAAAGACATGAAAGAGGAAATATGAAAGAACTTTGCCACCTTCTAATGGTCATGGCTGCTGCTTGATTCTCCCTTCTTCTTCTTTCTCTTCCCTGTCTTGGAATAATCTCGGATCTCTTCACCAGGACATCTTCTACCCCAAACAGAATCTAAGAGTCCTGAGAGCCCAACATCTTCCAATCTTTTAAAGGTTGCCTCAGTGTATTGATGAGATCTTGCTTGTTGCTTGGCTAAAAATTTAGGGCATTGCTCAAATGGCTTGATCTCAGGATTGAGTGTTGGCAAATTGTGGGTTAAATACTCCAACCTTGCTTGCATGTTTTCATCATTCTCCATTCTTTGTGCGTATCTAACTTCTCCCATGGTATGATGAACATTCTTCCATTGATACAGGTTGTGACTATATTCCCCTGCTTTAGCTTGACTAAAATACAGCTTATCATATGATTCTTTGAATTCTTTGTATTGTTCTTTTTGTCCTTCAAGAATCTGTGCTTGAAATTCTTGCTGCTGAGTCATCATTTGTTGTTGCCATCTCTCTTGTTTCTCCTCCATTTGATGCTGCCAAGCCTCTCGTTCCTCTTTTTCTTTCAAAAATTGCTCCATAAATTCTGGATGGGGCTCTAGATATTTCTCTTGGCCTCCCTGATTTTGGCTTTGTTGAGCCTGCATGAGTTGTTGAGTTAGTTCTTCAATTGATCTTTGTAATTGGCTCATGTCTATGGCATCATGAGCTTGATTTCGTCCTTCCTCTCTTTGTGATCTCCTTTGTCTAGGAGCTACTACCCCTTCTTGATCTTCTTCTTCATTCATTCCCTCCATGCTCTTCTTGGTAATCCCTTTCCCTTTCTTCACTTTTGTTGTGTCCTCATCTTCAAAGATTACTTTAGCTCTCTCACATAGTCTGAGGATGGTACTTGGATGTCCAAGACTACTTGATTTGCTTGTGCTATTGGCCATTTCTTGAATACTGTCGGCTATGAGTTGTGCAAGGTTGATTTCACCTCCATGTAAGATGCAGTACGTCAAGAGTGCCCGTTTGATTGTGACCCAAGAGGCATTTCCAGTAGGAAGGATAGATCTTCTCACTATTTCATACCATCCCTTTGCTACAGGAGTAAGATTTATCCTTCTCAAGTGGCTTGGAACTCCCTTTGAATCTCTTTCCCAATCTGTATTTTCCACACATAACCCTTGCAGGATCTCATCAGGATTATTTTCCATTTGCAATCTAGCCTCATAACTAGGCTCTGCATAAGTTATGGTTCTCAACTTTAGAGCCCTAGTGATGGCTGCTGGACTGAAGCTCACTTCAACTCCTCTGACATAACTTGTGTAAGGAGCACTATCTTTGTTTTCCTTCACAGCATTTGCATAGAACTCCCTAATCATAACTGCACTGATGTCAACTAGAGGAGCACACAAGAGTTCCCACCTTCTTTCTCTAGTAATTTGCCTCATGATGGGGTATTCTCCTTCTTTCAAATCAAGACCTTTCTCATAGATGACATTCTTTGTCTCCATGAACCTATGATATCTCCCTTCATGGAATTGGGATTTAAATTTGGTTGCATCAAAGGATGGAGGTTCGGCTACCATAGGTTCCTTTCCCGGCCTTCTTTTTGAACTTGAGGAGGCCATTGAAGTTGAGGTGAAAAGAAAGAAGAAGTGAGAAAAGAAGAAGTTTGTGTTGTGTTTGGGAAGAGTTTTGGTTCGGTTCTGTTGTGAGACAAGGGAATTATGTTGGTTTTAGGAGTAAAGAGGATTATGGTTCTCATATGAGGGTAGCATGAATGAGTGTGTAATCCGTTTGGTGCAACGGCTATTAATAGGCCAAGTCTTCAAGCTTTCCAACAAAACCACAATGAATGAATGAAGAAGGAACCCGTTAGTGCTCATGAAGGGTTGAGATTGAGTTGTTCATCTAAAGGATTCATGGAATGGATGGTCTGCATGCATTGTTGAGGCTTGACGAGGATCCTCCTCCCATTGGCTGCATGCATTTAGGCGTTCAATGATGCATGCATGCATACAAATTCTGCTTCCCCATGAGCACATTCTTCTAGGCACATGTGACCATCCTAACATAGCTTCTCCTAGCCGTGGCCCCTCCTAGCTTTTGTCTTAATTTTTTTCTCCTACCTGAACCAAAACAGTTAGCTTAGATCATTAATATAGTCGTTGGCAATTTATTTGTAATAATAAAAATTGTTTTAGTTTGTTTAATAGTTATTTAAAAAAAATTTTTGTGATCAATTGTGTCCCTAAATAAAAATGCTAATTTTCGTTCACCAAACTTATCTTTTATTGAGGGGACGGCTTAACATTGCAAACCGTTCTTCACAATTGATGCATTTAAAAAAAATTTGATGTATGATCCCCTTTTTTTTGTATGGTTTTGAGTCCATGATTGGAAAGTGATCTTCTGAACATTGTTACACATGCAGACACCAAACTTAGTGTCTGGTCACATGCTTCATCAAACGAATTATGCATATGTTTTAAGAATAATCCCCTTTTTTTTGAAAAATGAACTTGGGTGTGCCTTAAGGTACACCAAACTTAGAGGTTTGACATGTGCTTCAAAACAATGTATGCATTTATCTGGCATGAAAGTTCAAAATCATATTCAGAGGAATCATAGCTTATTAAATGAAAAAGAAGACAGAAATATTAAATCATGGGTTGCCTCCCATGAAGCGCTCTTTTATTGTCACTAGCTTGACATTGAACTCCCTTTAGGGTGGTTGATGTTGGTGATGTCTCAACTTGTCACCTCTCACTGTAAACTTTCT
The DNA here is from genome assembly GCF_003086295.3 of Arachis hypogaea. NCBI lineage: Eukaryota > Viridiplantae > Streptophyta > Magnoliopsida > Fabales > Fabaceae > Arachis > Arachis hypogaea. Next base: position 92,425,870 of record NC_092038.1, on the reverse strand, counting down.
CTGTGTGCCTTGATGCTCAATTTCTATGTGCTCAAGAGAAAGTATTTGGTTGACAGTGTAATAATCTTCTGTTCCCAGCTGTTGATATACTAGTTGCACCTTATCACCTTTAGAAAATCCTTCAGTGGGGATTTTCTTGTTCTTCCACCCTTTGTGAGCCTTTTTCTTGCTCTTCATCTTTTTCTTTCTTGTTGATCTTTCTTTCTTGACAGTGACTTGAGTTGTGATACCTTCCTTCTTGTTTATCACCCCTGCTTCCTTTTGAATTCATTTTTCTTCTTGTACAAGCTTGTTTTTCTGTTCTACTGCCGTGTTGGTTGCTTGCTTTGGAAGGAAGTCACCACTTGTTTTGCTTATTTCTTCATTCCTGTGTAATTCTGGAAAGACTTTCAGAGTGATGCTCTCCTCATGCATCCTGAGGGTTAACTCTCCCTGCTCTATATCCACAATGGCTCTAGCAGTGGCCAAAAATGGTCGACCAAGTATTATGGAGTCATTTCCATTTTCTGAAGAATCCAGGACCACAAAATCCGCAGGATAGATGAACTTGTCAACCTTAACTAAAAGGTTCTCAATCAGCCCTTTAGGGTATACCACTGATTGGTCCACCAACTCCAAGGACATCTGTATTGGTTTCACCTCCTCTATGCGAAGCTTTTTCACTAAAGAAGATGGGATTAGATTTATGCTTGCTCCTAAATCACACATTCCCTTGTTGATGAATAGATTTCCAATAGTACATGGTAGGAAGAAACCTCCAGGATCTTCAAGCTTGGGAGGGAGTCCCTTTTTAATGAGTGCACTGCATTCTTCACTAAGCATTACAGTTTCCTTCTCATTCCAATCTCTTTTCTTGTTAATAAGCTCCTTCAAGAACTTGGCATACAGAGGCATTTGCTCCAAAGCCTCGGCCAATGGTATGTTAATTTCCAGCTTCTTGAAAGTCCCAAGAAATTTGTGGAAATGCTGATCTTTTGTCTCTTTGTGAAATCTTTGTGGATAAGGCAGTGGTGGTGTTAAGCTCTTCTCCACTTGATGTTGTCTTGGATTTGGTTCTTCCCTGATCTGCTTTCCTTTCTTTAGATTCTGTGGTTCATTGTCTTCCTCTGTGAGTTTTTCTGGGACATTCTTGTTTATCATGTCCTTGTTGATGGCTTCATCATTCTTTGTTGGCTCATTGTCACTATGCTTGGTTGCCCCTTGGTTACCATCCAATAACACTTTTCCACTTCTTAGTTGCACGACCTTGCATTCTTCCTTTGGGTTGGGAATGGTGTCACTAGGTAGTGAGCTTGATGGCTTTTCAACAGAAATCTGTTTGGAGATTTGCCCAATTTGCCTTTCTAAGTTCTTCATGGAAGCTTCTTGGTTCTTTGTTGTCAATTCTTGGTTCTTCATCATTTTCTCCATGAGCAGCTCTAGATTAGTGATCCTCTGAGATTCTTGTGAAATTGGTTGGTTTTGGGGTGTTGATGGATGATAATAGGTGTTTTGATTTGTTGGGTGGTTATTGGGTGGATAATGGTTAGAGTTGGGGTAGTTATTTTGTGGTTTTCTGTATGTATTTTGGTTAGTGTTTGGCTGGGGGTTGTGGTTTGTGCTTTTCCAATTATTCTGATTTGTGTTTCTTTGCCATGGTTGTTGGTTTTGATTATGGTTGTCTCCCCATCTGAGGTTGGGATGGTTCTTCCAAGATGGATTGTAAGTATCACCATAGACTTCATTTGTTACAGGATTTTGGTTGTGCATGTATTGGACTTGCTCTTGCTATTGCTCCTCTTGAGTTTCTTCACTTTGCACCCAAGTAGTTGGTGATTGGCTTGTGGCACTCACTGATGCAACTTGCAAGCCATCAATCCTTTTGGCCATTTGCTCAAACTGTTGTTGAATCTGCTGCTGCATTATCTTGTTTTGAGCTAGAATTGAGTCCACTCCTTCCAACTCCATTACTCCTCTTCTTTGTGATGGTTGGCGTTGTCTTTGATGAGCAAAGAAATATTGGTTATTGGCCACCATATCAATGAGGTTTTGAGCTTCCTCTGTGGTTTTCATGAGTTGCAAAGAGCCTCCAGCTGAATGATCAAGTGCTTCTTGAGCTTTAAGAGTGAGTCCCTCATAGAAGTTCTGCAACTTGTCCTACTCAGTGAACATCTCTAGTGGACATTTCCTCAATAGACCCTTATATCTTTCCCATGCTTCATATAAGTTTTCAGCCTCCATTTGAGTGAATGTCTGCACTTCAGTCTTCAATCTTAGGATTCTTTGAGGGGGATAAAATTTGGCAAGAAACTTGCTTACCAAGTCATCCCAAGTGTTGATGCTTTCTTTTGGAAAGGTCTCTAGCCATTGAGTGGCTTTATCTCTGAGAGAAAATGGAAAGAGCAACAACTTGTAGCTATCGGGAGGCACACCATTGGTTTTCACCGTATCACAGATTCTCAAGAAGGTAGATAAATGTTGATTTGGATCCTCCAAAGGCCCTCCTCCAAAAGAACAGTTGTTTTGAACCAAAGTGATGAGTTGTGGCTTTAGTTCAAAATTGTTTGCATTGACATTAGGAGGAAGAATGCTACTTCCACAGTGTCTAGCATTTGCAAATGTATATGAAGCCAAGACTCTTCGTTGTTGTTGGTTATTGTTGGCTCCTTCTCCTGGTTGATTGAGATCTCCTTCCATTTCTTGGAATTCCTCCTCAGATTCTTCCTCCCCAATAACGTTCTTTCCTCTTTCAGCTCTTCTTATTCTTCGAAGAGTTCTTTGGTCAATTTCAGAGAGGACAGGGGAAGATCTTCCTGTACCTGACATACAAACACACAACAATAAACATACAGATCCAGAAAACCAATGAAACTTCAATCTACAGCTAGAATGAAGTTTTAGTTAGTTTAAGCAAAAATTCAAACAGTTAGTGTGTTAGACAAAATTAAAAGAACAGAAAAGAAAAAGTGCTTAATCTAGACCTCCACTTCACTTAATCATTGTCAATCTATTTCAATCCCCGGCAACGGCGCCAAAAACTTGATGTGTGGAAAACGATCCAACACAAAACTCACCGGCAAGTGTACCGGGTCGCATCAAGTAATAATAACTCACATGAGTGAGGTCGATCCCACAGGGATTGAAGGATTGAGCAATTTTAGTTTAGTGGTTGATTTAGTCAAGCGAATCAAGTTTTGGTTGAGTGGGTTGTTTTTAACAGAAGATAAATTGCTTGGAATGTAAAGGGAGAGGGGAAATTGCAGTAAATTAAAGAACAGGAGAGTAAAATAGACTGAATCTTAAAGTACAAGAAATTAAATGACTGAAACTTAAAGTGCAAGAAATGTAAATTGCAGTAACTTAAATGGCAAGGAATGTAAATTGCTTGAATGTAAAGGGATTTGAGGACTGGGATTGCAGAATCTAAACGAAGAGAAAGTAAATTGCAACAATTAATAAAGTAGAAGATGAATTGGAATAAACTGAAATTCAAACAGAAATTGAAATTAAAGTGCAGCAGGGTTCACAGAAGAACCAAAAGTAAAATGGGATCTCAGGTCTCAAGAGACTAGAAAGCAAAGTCTAGATCTCAATTTGCCTTCCCAGATCTAAGTTCACAAAGCAATTGGCAAGGAATTGAAGAAGAAGCAGTAAAGGGAATGTAAATGGGTTCAATTATGTAGAAGAGAAATTAAAGAGTTCTTGAGTGGAGATTGAGATAGAATTTCCTCAATTCTTAACACCCAAGAATCAAAACAAGGAAATTAAAAAGACCCAAGCAAGAACGAGGAAGAAGAGAGATCAATTCTCCTCTCCAATTCTCTGAAATCTCAGTGAAGACACCAAGAGAAGTTCCCAAGTGCAAAAATAAAATTCAAAGCTCAAAGAAAAGTGCAAAATTCAAAGGCTAAGCAAAAGGTTCTAATTACATCAAACTAGCTCCTATTTATACACTTTCTATTCTTGGATTTTGGGATTTGGATGGGCTTTTGATTTGGTGAAGAAATGAATTGAATTGGATTTTTAATTCAATTTTTGGCCCAAAATTAATAGCTCCCAGGAGGCTGCCCTGCCCTTGTGGAGGGCAGGGCAGGATTTGGTCCGTGTTGGTGCTTGCTTGGTGCGGCTTGGTGCGGCTTGGTGCAGTCTTGGTGCGCAAAACGCTGCCCTGCCCTCGCGGAGGGCAGGGCAGGAAAAATTGGTGCACCAGAAATGTGCCACGGTGCGTGCTTGGTGCTGCCAGATTCAAGCTGTGATGCGCCAGAATTGGGTCTTGGTGCACAAGATGCTGCCCTGCCCTCGCGAAGGGCAGGGCAGAAAAATATGGTGCTGCCAGGATCGTGTGTGGTGCGCGCTGGTGCTGCCAGGGTAGTGATTTGGTGCGCCAGATTCACTTCTTGGTGCGCCAGAGTTGTGCACCAACAAAATGCTGCCCTGCCCTCGCGGAGGGCAGGGCAGTGTTTCCAAAATGCAGTCCCGTGTTCGAATCCGGGCAGAGACACATGCTAAGTCATTTTCCTTGGTTTCTTGGCACGGTAGTGGACCTTAGTACCTAGCTTCCTCATGGTCCCGTGTTCAACTCTTGTGGCAAGCATTTGGAGACATTTTCCTTTGATTTTCTCCCTTGGTGAGCCCGATACTACCCTTGTGGAGGGCAGGGCAACATTTTATTCCTCTTGATTCCAAGGCACAAAATTGTGCTCTGCCCTTGTAGTGGGCAGGGCAGAGTTGCCTTCTCTACTTAGTTCCCTTATGTTGCCCTCCTAGAGGGCAGTGTGCCCTTGTGGAGGGCAATGCTTGCCCTTCCTCATGTTGTGCGCCACACTTCTTCTCTCTTTGACCACACTTTCTTTTCCTTGGGCTACACTTCCTTAGGCCACACTTTTCCTTTTTTTTCTTTTCTTCACCTACAATAAACCAAAACAACCACTCAAAGTATCACTAAATTCAAGAGGCTTATAAATAAATTAAAATCCAATTAAAATTAGCTTAAACCTCATGGATTAACATTAATTTCATGGTGGTTGCTTGATTTAAAGAAGTTGTGCATTTTCACTCCAAATCACTTATTTAGGAAGCAAGAAAGTGCATAAAGACTAACAAAACAAATGAAATTAGCTTGAAAAATGGGTATATGATGACTTGTCATCAGAGTGCAACATGGGAATTGAAGAAGCCGGAGCTAAAAGGAAGTTGCAACTGCAAGAACTGGAGAGCTTTCGCTAGAAGCTTATGAGAACTCGAGAATATACAAGGAGAAGATGCAGGCTGTACATGATCAGCACATCAAGAGAAAAGAGTTCCAGCTTGGGGATTTAGTCCTCCTCTACAAGTCTCAACTGAGGCTCATGCCAGGCAAGTTGAGATCAAGATGGGAAGGTCCATACAGAGTAGAGAAGGCCGAACCATAAGGAGTTTATCACCTAAGCCATCCTTCAAGCTCTAAACTTATCAAAGTTAATGGACAACGTCTGAAGCTGTACCATGGCGAGAAGATGCAGAAAAACAAGTAGCTTGAGATCCTTCTCTTGGAAGATCCCCACATGGCAGAAGATTGAGCTAGTGGAGCATCCAACTTACGGACGTTAAAGTAAAGTGCTAGGTGGGAGACAACCCACCATGGTATGATCGTTCTTTTCTTTTTAGTTTTTCTATTTAATAACTCTTCTCTTTATCAGCACATTTCGTGCATCTGCATTTGCATAAAAAAAATGCCACGTGACTCGACTGCATCAGCGACGCGTCCGCGTCGCAAGGAGAGGGGAGAAAATAAAAACAAACAGAGAGTCACGCTGGAGCATGGCTGGAGGCGTGCCAGTGGCACAAAGTATCCCACGCGACCGCGTCGCTGACGCGTCCGCGTCGCTGACGCGTCCGCGTCGTATGGGAATCATGGCCTCCCATGCGACCGCGTGCTTCACACGGCCGCGTGCCCCACGCGGCCGCGTGCCCTGATTTTCGACGTAAAAAGGGGTGCACAACGAAATATTGTGCGAGAGTGGTGCTGGAATGGTGCTGGACGCACCAACCCTATCACGCGACCGCGGCTGACGCATCCGCGTCATCCCTTCTGAAGCCCACTCACACGATCGCATACCCCACGCGATTGCGTCACACCAAATTTGGTAAATATATCGATTTGAACAGAGAGTTGTGCAGGCACGAGGCTGCCCTTGCGCCAGAAGCACAATATGGGTCACGCGACCGCGTGACCAACGCGACCGCGTGACCAACGCGACCGCGTCAGCTAAACTAAAGCGCAATCACGTGAACGCATGCCCCACGCGGCCGCGTCGCTTGCGCCGCACAGCTCAACCAAAATTGCCAAAATATCTTATCTTTCTCTCATCCAAATCCTAATTTTCCTTTCCTCCTTATTTCTTCCTTCTTCCTTCTTCCTTCGATCTCACCTTTCACTCTCTCTCTTTCTCACCTCTATTAACAAGGTTTTGTTTTCTTCTTCCTCCTTCCTTTTCTATCATTGTTCTTATTTTATATGCTATTTTCTTTTCTTTTCTTTTTTTCATTATCCATATTTTCTTTCTTCTTCTTTCCTTTTTACATGGTGCTAGAAATTTATTTGAGTCATCATTCCTCATTATATGCTTGTGGATTGTTTCAAATTATTTGGCAATTATATATTATTTTCTTTAAAGGGTTGCTTGCATGTTTGCTTTAATACTTTCTATACCTTATTTACCATGCATGCTATGTGTTTGTGAAAAAGCCCATATGGCATTATGCACTTCTTTATTATACTTCCTACTATTCAAAGCATGTTTTTTACAAATTCCCTTTACTATTTTATTAACTGAATTTAATTGCCAATACAAACGTGATAGTTTGTTACGAAGTGATGCTTGATCTATGCTACTCATGCCCTTGCCAGCATGCCAATAAACATCTTGCATCTACTTCCCTATCGTGCACTTATTTTATTCCCTTTCTTGATCTTTTCACATGTTGTCATGACCATGTGTTTATTTCATTCATCTTTACCATGCACTGATTATCACTCACTCCATCCTCTTCCTTTCTTTAATTCTTTGGGTTTAACTTACTTTCTCTTCCCTTTTTCAGAATGGCCACCAAGAAAGGCAAAGAGAAAGCTACCCTAAACCCACAGCAAGGAAAGGAACGAAGAGAGCATTAGTGGCAGAACTTTCTTCAACTGCAGTCAAGCCCTCAACAAAAAGAATTAAAAGGATTATCAAGGTTGATGAAAAGGAGCGAGCCTTCCCAGCCAAGGACACTGCACGATTCCCAAATTGCTACTATGAGCAGATGTTTCCTATTTTGGCAGCTCAAAATTACAACAATGAACACCTTCTTATCCTTCCACCTCGTATCACTAAATTTGTTGAGCCACAAATTGCACAAAGACATTGGGATTCTTACAGAGACAGCCACGACATGTTAATCTTTCTTGGGTTGTTGAGTTCTACTCCAACTTCCACCTGCCGACTCTGCAGTCCGTCTATTTACATCAGAAGCAAGTCTCCATTATAGAAGAGGCCATACAGCAAGCCTTAGATCTCCCACCTGCTCCAGAAGGATTGGATGCCTTTCAGAAAGCCGCAATCAAGCGCCAGGCATACACCTTTGACTGGGACGCTATTCTCAGAGTTATCGCTCGACTTGGTAGTAAATGGATCTTCAGATACCATCATTCCCGTCCTAAGAGAATTTTGGCTTCTGCACTCACCTTAGAGGCACACGTATGGGCACAGATTATGTCCCATTACGTCTTCCCGAGTACTCATGAGTCCTCCTTCACAGCAGACATGGCCGTTCTACTATGGTGCATCCTCACAGACCAGCCTCTTAATTTACCAAGACATATCCGGAATGCTATGGAACATGTGCAGATCACGGGCAACCTACCTTTTCCCGTATTGGTCTCTATGATATTATCTCAGCAGCCGGAGTATCCTACAGAGCTGGAGACACCAAAGCCATTCTTCCACGGGATGATCAGTATGTCCCTAACGGGAGATATCTCAGGCCACAGCTTACCACTACCAGCTAGTCCACAGAGGATGCTACAGCTCCTCCACCATCTACTAGTCAACTGCTGCATCAAATACTGAAGTGGTTAGACCAACATGAAAAGAAAGCAAAGCTCCGAGAGTGCCGCAACCAACGCCGTTTCAAACACCTTAGAGAGCTGCTTAGAGGAGATTGCAGAGACTCAAACACCCCGGACTCCACTTCCTTCACCAGCACAGGAAGCCATGACGACCCCGACTGTGGAGACACTGCCACCAGCCCACCATTTTTCTTGGCAGATGGCACCGAGGACGGTGTAAATCCTTAAGTGTGGAGAGATCGGTTAGTACCTAACTTCCGGAAGTAATTTCTCTTCCCTAGCACCAATAAATTAGGATATTTTAGTTAGATTTTCTTTCTTTTATAGAATAGGATAAATTGCATAGTAATAGGTTAGTTGCATGCATGTTCTACTTGATTGAAAAGACAATAAGTTTCTTCTAAAAAGCTATCTTTGGAACAAAATTTCACTAATTTTAATCAAAACTCTTATGTTAAAATTGCTTGAAGTTGTATTTGGAACATGATTTTTGAGCTAAAAAACACACAACTTGTGAAAATTTGAGCCTTTATGCATGGTTACATTATTTAACCATAATTATTTTATTCTTGTATGTTTACTTCTCTATGATTGTAATCTATATTTGTTTCATCCTATATGTCCAATATTTATTATGTTTATATGCTTGCATGTGATTGAGGCCATTATTTATTTAAACTCACTTATCCGAATTAAGCCTACCCTTTTTAATTACCTTTGTTAACCACTTTGAGCCTTTAAATCCCATTTGTTCTATATTTTACCACATTACTAACCTTAAGCAAAAAAACAATTGTATATCCCAAATTGAAACTTTGGTTGGCTTAAGATAGAATTGTGTATGCTAGTTAAGTATGGGAATTTGTGGGAACAAAAGTTATTAAGGGAATGTGTCATGATAATACAATGGGAATTTGGATACCTACTCATGTGAAACTATAAGAATTAAAAATCTATGTGCATTGATAAGCTATGTTTATTTTTATAAATAAAAAAAAATCAATAAATAAATAAGGGACAAATTACCCCAATGCTGAATTAAAAATCAAAGATCAATGCACATATGGGTATGGAATGTAAAAGGAATTCTGGGTAGCTAGGTATGAATTCTAGTTATATAAATATATAGGTTGGGTTAAAGCTGGGTTAATTAAAGATTCAATTTATAAGCTCACTTAACCATATATGTATCCCTATCCTTACCTTGGCCCATTACAACCTTGAAGAGACCTCATGATGTTTGCATTGGCATATTAACTGTTGTTGATTGGTTAGGAGAATAAAAAGTTAGAGAGCATGATTAGAGAAGGATAGAGTGATTACCCTATACGCTAGAGAGATTAGAGCGTACATACATCATCAGTGAGGGTTCAATGCTTGAATTTCCATGTTCCCTGCTTTCATGAGCTATCTTCTTGCACTTTTATCTGTTCTATTGTATAATGATAGAATTAGTGAATTTGATTTGTAATTGTTTTGAAGAGCTTATTTACTTTTGATCAAGTGGGCAAGAATCATATAGTTGCATTCATATATATAGGTTGCATTGCATTGCATGAGTTTCTACATGTTCACACTTATTTATCTTATCTCCTTCAATTAAGCATGAGGACATGCTAATGTTTAAGTGTGGGGAGGTTGATAAACCACTATTTTATGGTTTATATTGTGTTTAATTATGTGGTTTTATCATCCTTACCCACTTATTCATTAATTTAGCATGCATTTATATTTCCTTCCTGAAATTACTACATGGTTGAAAACTGCTTCCTAGAGACTTTTAATTATGCATTTTTAGTTCTCTTTTATCCCATTCGATGTCATAATCTGTGTGTTAAGTGTTTCAGGCTTTATAAGGCATGGATGAGTTGGAGAATGGAAGGGAAGCTAGCAAAAATGGAAGGAACACAAGAAATTGAGGAGATAACTAATGAGAAGTGA